>NC_057718.1:74489963-74495971 GCF_004010195.1 Chiloscyllium plagiosum | reverse complement strand
TAACGAACTCGAGCTATAGCTTTCCCATTCAATATCTGGAAAGTTAAAGACCCAATGACAACCACCCTATTACTTTCACTCTTCTCTTGAATCATCCTCGCAATCTTTTCTTCTACGTTTCTAGGACTATTAGGAGGCCTGTAAAAATCTCCTAACAGGGTGAGCTCACCTTTCCTATTCCTAACCTACCTCAGATGGCGAGTCTTCATCCATCGTCCTTTCCACAGCTGTAATACTATCTTTGACAAGCAATGCCACACCTCCCCCTCTTTTTCCCCCACCTCTGCCCCTACTAAAACATTTAAACCCTGGAACCTGCAACAGCCAATCCTGTCCCTGTTCTACCCATGTCTCCGTAATAGCCACAACATCGAAGTCCCAGGTACCAACCCACGCTGCAAATTCACCTACCTCATTTCGTATACTTCTTACATTGAAGTATACACACTTCAAGCCACTTTCCTGTTTACGGGCACCCTCCTTTGAAATTGATGCCATGTTCCTAACCTCCCTACACTCCAGGTCCTGCACCCTAAAGCTACAACCTCCCTACACTCCAGGTCATGCACCCTAAAGCTACAACCTCCCTACACTCCAGGTCCTGCACCCTAAAGAACATTGCAAGGTTCTGCGTTTTTCAGTAGATTAAAATTGAAGGTATAGAATCATGCAATTTTCCAGCTACTGAAAGAGACCCTTCAGCCTATCATGTCTGTGCTGGTACTCAAGAATCAATCTACTCCACTCCCACTTCCCAGCACTGCACTCATTGCTTGTGCAATGTCTTTCGATGTTCTGTTCATATTCTATATGTGTTCATCTAAATATTCTTTAATTGCTGTGATGGTTCCTGTCTCTCTCACCCTCTAAGGCAATGAGTTCCACTGTTCTCTGGTTGAATAGGCTCTTCCTTAAGTCCTCTCTAAACTTCCTGCCTTTGTCATTAAATCTATGCTGCTGGTTATTGACCTCTCTACTAACGTCAAATGTTTCTTCCTACCAACCCTGATGCTGCTCATAACTTTGTACACTTCAATCAGGCACGCACTCATCTTTCTGTGCTCTAAGGAAAGCAACTCTGACCTATCTAATCTCTCTTTATAGGAAATACTCCAGGCATCATCGTGGTGCATTTTCTTCGCACCCTGTCTATCACAATCACATCTTTCCTTAGTATGATGACTAGAGCTTCACACAGTATTCCAGCTTACAAGGATTCATCATAACCTTTTTTTTACTCAATGCCTTGACTAATAAATGCAAATACTCAATGAGCCTTTTAATCACCTTATCTACTGCCATGTTGCCTTAAAGGATCTGTGGGCAAGAACACAAAGGTCTGTCTGATCCTTAGTCCTTCCAAGGTTCCTACCATATAATATATAGAAACATAGAAAATAGTTGCAATAGTAGGCTATTCGGCCCTTGGAGCCTGCGCTACCATTCAACATGATCATGGCTGCTCATACAATTTCATTACCTCATTGCCTCTTTCTGTCTGTACCCTTGATCCCTTTCGCGGCAAGGGCCATGTCCAGCTCCCTCTTGAATATATCTAATGAACTGGCCCCAACAGCTTCCTGTGGTAGAGAATTCCACAGGTTCACAACTCTCTGAGTGAAAAAATTCTTCCTCGTCTCAGTCCTGAATGGCTTATTCCTTATTCTTAGACTGTCACCCCTTGTTTTGGACTTCCTCAACATCGGGAACATTCTTCCCGCATGTAACCTGTCAAGTCCCAATAGGATTTTATATGTTCCTATGCAATCCCCCCATTCTTCTAAATTCCAGCAAGTACAAACCCAGTCAATCCAGTCTTTCTTTATATGTCAGTCCTGCCATCCCGGCAATCAACCTGGTTTTCTGGACTCCCTCAACAGAAAGAATGTCCTTCCTCAGACTAGGAAAGCAAAATTGCACACAATATTCAAGTATGGCCTCACCAAGGCCCTGTATAACTGCAGCAAGCCATCCCTACTCCTAAACTCAAATCCTCTCACTATGTCGGCCAAAATGCCATTAGTTTTCCTCACTGCCTGCTTCACCTGCATGGCAACCTTCAGCGACTGATCCACCATGACACCCAGGTCTCATTGAACCTCACCTTTTTCTAAACTTGCACCATTCAGATAATAATCTGCTTCCTGTTTTGTGAACAAAGTGGATATCCTCACATTTATTCACATTATGTTGCATTTGCCAAGTAATTGCCCACTCAGCCAGTCTGTCCAAGTAACCCTGCAGCCTCTTAGCATCCTCCTCACAGCACACACTACTACCCAGCTAAGTGTCATCTGTAAGTTTGGAGATATGTCATTTCAATGCCTTCATCTAAATCATTAATATATATTGTGAACAGCTGGGATCCCAGCGCTGAACCCTACGGCACCCCACTTGTCACTACCTGTCTCTCTGAAAAGGACTGGTTTATACTAACTGCTTCCTAACTGCCAACCAGTTCTCTATCCATATCAACACCATATTAATTTTTCTTACTAATCTCTTGTGTGGAATTTTGTCAAAAGCCTTTTGAAAGTTCAGATACATAACATCTACCAATTCACCATTGTCTACTCAGTTCCACCTTCATGCTTGACCCTCTGTCCCCTAGCATTTCCTGAAGGTCACTTATGTCTTCCTTAGTAAAGACAGATCCAAAGTATTTATTCAACTGGTCTGCCATCACTTTGTTGTCCATTATGAATACATCTGATTCTAACTGCCAGGGACCAACGTTTGTCTTCACCGGTCTTTTTCTCTTCACATATCTATAGAAGCTTTTGTTGTCAGTTTTTATGTTTTCTGCAAATTTACTTTAATATTCTATTTTCCCTATCCAAATTAAACCCTTTGTTTTCCTCTGCTGAATTTTAAATTTCTGTTAGTCCTCGGGTTTGCTGCTTTTTCTGACTAATTTATTTGCTTCCTCCTTGGCTGTAATACTATCCCTGATTTTGCTCATTAGCCATGGTTCAGCTATCTTCCTTGTTTTACTCGTATACCTGATAGGAATGTACAACTAGACTCATAGAAATGCAAATCTTCTCTGAACCCTTTCAGGTTTCACAACATTCTTCCTGTAGGAGGGAGACCCAGAATTGTTGAAGTTCATCCATGTGTTCTTTAAATGTCTACCATCGTCAACACCTTAAATTTCCTTGGCCAGCTTATCCTAGCCAATGCTTACCTCATACAATCAAAACTTTCTTTAAGTTCAGGACCTTAGTCTCAGATTTAACTGTGTCATTCTCCATCTTAATGAAGAATCCTACCATACTATGGTCATTCTTCCCCAAATGATCTTGCACCACAATGTTGTTAATTAATCTTCTGCCATTATATAATAACCTGTCTAGTGTGGCTTGCTCTCTAGTCAGTTTCTTGACATATTGGTCAAGGAAACCATCACTCAAACATTCCAGGAAATCCTCACCCATTGCATTGCTACCAGTTTGGTTAGTTCAATCAATATGTAGATTAAAGTCACCCATAATAACTGCTCTACTCTTACCACATGCATCTCTAATTTCATGTTTGATACAATCCCCAACTTCACAACTACTTTGCGGTGGTCTGGACACAGGTCCCATTGATGTCTTTTTCCCTTTGCTGTTCCACAGCTCCACCCATACTGATTCCACCTTGCCCAGGCTCATGTCCTCCCTTACTATTGTGTTAATCTCCTCCCTAACCAGCATCACTACTCCACCTCCCTTTGCTTTCCATCTATCTTTCCTGAAAGTTGAACGATCCTGAGTTATCGGCAAAGGACTCAGCTTCCTACACCCATGTGCCCATGTTAATGAATTTCGGACTCACCCTGACATTGAACTGTTCTTCCCCTGCCTTTGTCTCCATGCTGACTTCTTTGGGGAGGACTTGCACTTATCCCTTCACCTACCGCCAATATTCACCCTCCACTTGAACCCCTTTCCCTGGCCCCTTACCTGCCCTCAGTCTCTTCATTGAAAACTACTGGTATGAATCATCTGTCTCAATTTCTCTGCTCCTCTCACCCATTCTAACCTGTCCACTTCTGAAGTTGCAGCACTTCGCTCTCTCAGGTCCAACCTTAACTTTGTTATTAAATCTGCTGACAGAGATGGTGCCGTTATAGTCCGGCGCACTGATCTTTACCTTGTGGAGGATCAACACCAACTCTCAGACATTTCTTCCTACCTCCCCCGGACCATGACCCCACATCCAAACATCAAGCCATTTTTACCAGGACTGTCACCAATCCCATCACCTCCATTGAGATCTTGCCCCAACTGCCTCCAACCCCGGATAGCTTGCTTCTACCTCCTTTCCAAAATCCACAAACCGGATTGTTCTGGTAGTTCCATTGTATCAGTTTGTTCCTGCCCCACAGAGCTCTTTTCCTCCTACCTTGACTCCATCCCCTCTCCACTTGTCAAGACCCTGCCCCCACTACATCTGCAATTCCTCAGATGCCCTCTACCATACTGATAATTTCAAGTTCCCTGGCCCTAACTGCCTCCTCTTCACCATGGATGTCCAATCCCTTGACACTTGCGTTCCCCAGCAGGATGATCTGAGAGCTCTCAGCTTCTTCCTCAACCAGATGCCTGAACAATCCCCATCCACCACCACTCTCCTCCGCTTGGTTGAACTTGTTCTCTCACTGAACAATTTCTCCTTTAATTCATCTCACTTCTGCCAAATCAAAGGAGTGGCTCCCGCCAGAACCTTGAAAAATGTGTTCATTTTGCCTCCAGTTTCCATGCCTCTGTAACTTTCACATCGTCCCTTTCTGACACTTCCCTTCCTTTCCTTGACCGCGCTGTCTCCATTTCAGGAAACAAATGTTCCACTGCAATCTACTACAAAGCCACTAGCTCTCATAGCTATCTTTACAACAGCTCTTCCCACCCCATGTCCTGCAAGAATTCCACCTCATTCTCTCAGTTCCTTTGCCTATGTCGTATGTTTGTTTTTTTAGATTACTTACAGTGTGGAAACAGGCCCTTCAGCCCAACAAGTCCACACCGACCCGCTGAAGCGCGACCCACCCAGACCCATTCCCCTACATTTACCCCTTCACCTAACACTATGGGCAATTTAGCATGGCCAATTCACCTAACCTGCACATTTTTGGATTGTGGGAGGGAACCGGAGCACCCGGAGGAAACCCACAGGGAGAATGTGCAAACTCCACACAGAGAGTCGCCTGAGGCAGGAATTGAACCCGGGTCTCTGGCACTGTGAGGCAGCAGTGCTAACCACTGTGACACCATGCCGCCCACATGTGTTCAGATGATGCCACCTTCCAAAACAGCACTGCTGATATAGCTTCCTTCTTCCATAACCGGGGTTTCCCGCCCACTATGGTTGACAGGGCCCTCACCCGCATCCAACTTATCACCTGTGCATCCATCCTTGTCCCTTCCCATCACTCACAACAGCATGTTTGGGTCCTCCTTGTTCTCATGTTTTACCTCACCAGCCTCCGCATTCAAAGCGTCATTCTCCACCATTTCAGTCAACTCTGACAGATTGTCACCACCAAACACATCTTCCCCTCGCTTCACTTGTCTGCATTTTGCAGGGATCATTCCCTCTGTGACACCCTAGTCCATTCCTTGACCACCAACACCACCACCCCTTCCCACGACACCTTCCCATATAACCACAGAAGGGACAATACCTGCCCCCTCACCAGCTCCATCCAGGAGCTGAAACAGTCTTTTCAGGTGAAGCAGCATTTCACCTGTATCTCTCCAATTTTGTGTATTGTATACACTGGAAAAGCACAGATAAGGCAGCATCCGAGGAACAGGAGAATCAACATTTCGAGCATATGCCCTTCAAAGGGAATGAGGCTTGTGGGCCAGGGGACTGATAGATAAATAGAAAGAGGGCGGGGTTGGGGGGAAGGTAGCTGGGAATGCGATAGGTAGATGAAGGTGGGGGAGAAGGTCGGAAAGGTGGGTGGAGTGGATAGATGGGAAAGGTGATGGACAGGTCAGGAGGGCAGTACCGAGTTG
>NC_057718.1:74480630-74489463 GCF_004010195.1 Chiloscyllium plagiosum | reverse complement strand
GGCTGTTCAGCTTCCCCCTCCAGAATGTCCTGCAGCTGCTCCGAGACATCCTGGATCCTTGCACCATGGACGCAACATACCATTCCTTTTTTTCTTGCCGGAGAAACACCTGTCTATTCCACTATTGAATAGAACTATTCCACAAATTGAATCCACTATTACTATAGCTTTGCCACTCTTTTTCCTGCCCTCCTGTGCAGCAGAGCCAGCTGCAGTTGCCTGCCCCTGGTGGGCCATCTCCCCCCAACAGTATCTAATATAGTATACTTGTTTTGGAGAGAGATGGCTGCAGAGGATTTCTATACTACTACCTTCCTACTTCTCCTCTGTCTTTTGGTCTTTTGGTCACCCATTCCTTATATTCATCAATAATTTTTATCTACGCTGTGACCAATTTACTGATTGTGCTATCCATGATTCCCGCAGCCTTGTGGATGTTCAATGTTGTGGTTGTTCAGGACATTGGTTAGACCTCTTTTGGAATATTGTGTATCATTCTGGTCTCTCTCTCATTGGAAGGATGGTCTGAAACTTGAAAGGGTTCAGAAAAGATTTACAATGCTGTTGCCAGGATTGGAGGATTTGAGCTATAGGGAGAGATTGAATAGGCTGGGGTTATTTTCCCTGGAGCATCGGAGGCTGAGGGGTAACATTTATAGGTGTTTATAAAATCATGACCTTCAAGGATAGAATAAATAGACCATTTTCCCCAAGGTGGGGGAGTCCAGAACTAGAGGGCATAGGTTTAGCGTGAGAGGGCAAAGATATAAAAGGGACCCATGGGTCAACTTTTTCATACAAACGGTAGTGCATCTATGGACTGAGCTGCCAAAGGAAATGGTAGAGGCTGGTACAATTACAACATTTAAAAGGCATCTGGATGGGTATATGATTGGAAGGGTTTAGAGGGATATGGGCCAAGTGCTGGCAATGGGACTAGATTAATTTAGGATATCTGGTCAGTGTCGACAAGTTGCACCGAAAAGTCTGTTTCTGTGCTGTACATCTCTATGACTCTATGACTTTCGAGTTGTCAAGCCTTCAGACAGGAGCTGCGGCTGGACATACTTCCTGCACATGAAGGAGTCAGGGACATCGGAAGGACCCCTGAATTCCCACTTTGCACAGGAGGAGCATGACGCAGGTCTAGGATCTCCTGCCATGACTTAACTCTTAAATTAACTTAACAACAACAGCCAAGAGAAAATAAGACAAAAGAAAAGCTACTCACCAGTCATCAGCCACTCATATACCTCCTCCCTGTGACTTCATGTTTCAACTTCCTTCTTCTAACCTTTACCCTCATGGCCTTCAGCAGCTGCAATAATTTACTCCTCCTCCAACTGCCTTACCTTGCTGCTGATCACCCTCCTCACCAAAGCCTTGTATTCACTTAAGACTATACTTAAATGCCCAGTAGCTCGTCAACCACAAAACTGCCTGTCTCAAAATGACCACTCCAAAAATGGCCACTCCTCAATCACTTTTGTTCGCTCATGGGCAGTGACTGAGATGAGTCCCCCCAGAACCCTCCTGAGTCGTTTCTCAGCAGCGCCCTCTGTTAGATGCCGTTTCACCATTTGCTGATATCAGCTCTTCTGCGCTCCCCTCCTCAGTCTCAGTGACTGAGACAACTCCTCCCAGAATCCTCCTCAGTTGCTTCTCAACAACATCCTCTGTTCTGCTTCTCAGCAATGCCCTCTATTAGTCTTCCCAAAATGCATTACCTCTTACTCCTCAAATTAAATTCCATTTTCCACAATCCTGCCCATCTGACCAGCCCATCTATGTAATCCTCAATGTAATGCTTTCTTCCTCACTGTTTACCATATTGTCAATTTTTTTGTAAACTTATTGATCAAACCTCCTATATTTAGATCATTTATGTACACAACAACAGTATATCACTGGCAAAAGCTTTGAGTCACAAAAAAAACAATCTGCCTCCTGATACTAAAACAATCTTAGCAGCCCTGGATCCCACGGGTTGTAACCTTCTAGACAAGTCTCCCATGCAACATCTTGTCAAAAGTCTTACTTAAGTTTACTTAGACTATGTCAACTACAATACCCTCATCTCCATGCTTAGTCATCTCTTTGAAACTCTGTCAAATCTGTTAGATATTATCTGACCCTGACAAAACCATGCTGAGTATCCAGAGATCTGGATTCAATTCCTGCCTCGGGCAACTGTCTGTGTGGATTTTGCACATTCTCCCTTTGTCTGCGTGGGTTTCCTCCGAGTGCTCCGGTTTCCTCCCACAGTCCAAAGATGTGCAGGTTAGGTGAACTGGCCATGTTAAATTGCTCGTAGTGTTAGGTGAAGGGGTAAATGTAGGGGAATGGGTCTGGGTGGGTTGCTCTTCGGAGGGTCGGTGTGGACTTGTTGGGCCGAGGGGCCTGTTTCACATTGTAAGTAATCTAAAAAAAAATAATAATTTATGATTGAGATAGTGGTAACACATCAGTCTGTCTGCTTTTAGCCACAAAGAACCAACAAGACCAATCTTTTTGTTTATTCACTCATGGGCATTGCTCACTGTACCAGCATTACTGTCTGGCCTTTGCAGTTCAGTTTTCTGGTGATTTCTGTCAACCACCTTCTGGCTGATTCTTGTGCTTTTTTGGCCATGTGCCAGTTGCATTGAGGGAAGTATTCTTGCCACAAGACTCAGTAAGATATTGTATCATGTTATAACACACACTCTTCATTAACTACCTACTCCACCCATATCACCTTTTCATACCTCATTATATCTCCAGGTCACCACCCATTGATCCCCGAATAATCTGCCACTCACTCGATATCTGTTGAAACATAAACACCCCTGGCACCATTACCATATTTAAAGGGCCACTGCAAGAACACTAACATTCCAAAGCTGTCCTGCTCATTGATGAACAGAATCTGAAGATGTTGGAGAAAGGGAACATGGCAGCATGTTTCTCTACAAGGCACTTAAGGTCATCATGGACAGGGTGATGCAAATAAAGAATGTCTTCTTCCCAAAGACCAGCAGAAGAAACCATGCCATCAGACCCTGACAGCCTGGTTCCAGATTGCAAGCTGGCTCTGCTCAATGGTTAGTGAAACTACCAATAGTTCCATAAAAAGGTCAATGACCTTCTGCGCTCTACTCGGAAAAGGACCATACTGTTCTCTCTGCTACCTCATTCTCATTCTTTCACTTTTACTATACCCACTCCCCACCTAGGATCATGCTCTGCCACTCTCATGATTGCCTGTATCATCTTCCTTCACTCACTCATATTCCCTCTAACTAACCTTTGCACTGTCTCTGAACTAATATGCACTCGTACTTGACACTTCAAAATCTTTCAACCATCTGCACCAGCACATATAGCCTGCTACCCAATTCCATCTCATTCAGTTGATCGCTTTCTCTCATTTCAAGAGAAGATTTCCCAGAAGGTTTGTGATACAATTAAGAGATAGTGAAGACCACAGATGATGTAGAATCAGAGTCGATAGAGTGTGGCGCTGGAAAGAGCACAGGAAATGAGGAAGCATCTGAGGAGCAGTCCTAACGAAGGGTCCTGCCTGAAACTGTGACTCTCATGCTCCTCGGATGCAGTCTGACCTGATGTGCTTTTTCCAGCACCACACTCTATCAACTTGGGATACAATTAAAGAAATTAACACTGACAGAAGGTTTTGAGGGATCCAGCAGCCTTAAAAACAGAAAAATCTCAAGGGGTGGACAAAATGTATCCCAGTTTGTTGAGTGAAGCAAGGGAGAGAATAACATAGATGGTTGCAAACATTTTTGTTCCTCTCTGGAGAGGTGCCAGAGAACTGGAGGGCAGCCAATGTGGTACCATTGTTCAAGAAGGGAGTTAGATATAAACCAGGGAACTACAGGCCAATCAGTCTGACCTTAGTGTGGGGAAGCTATTAGAAGCAATTCTGAAGAACAGAATTAATCCCAGGAATTAATCAAGAACAGTCAGCAAGTTTGTTAAGGGAAAACCATGTCTGGCCAATTTGATGGAATTTTTCCAAGATGTAACCAGCTGTGTAGATGAGAGCAATGTTTTTTATGTCGTCTACTTGGACGTCAGCAAGGCTTTTGATAAGGGCCTGTGTGGATAATAGCCATGGGATTCATATTTGGTTGGGTGGCAAGAAGCAGAAAGTGTTGGTTGAGGTGTATTTTTCTGACTGGAATTCCTGTATCCAATGGAGTCCCACAGGGATTGGTATTGGGGCCCTTGCTGTTTCTGGTTTATATCAATGATTCAGGGATCGTTCCCTCTAAGACACCCTAGTCCTTTCCTTAGCCACTAACCCCCTTCCCACGGCACCTTCCCATGTAACCACAGAAGGTTCAACCTGCCCTTTTACCTCTTCCCTGCTCACCATCCAAGGGCCAAAACAGTCTTTCCAGGTGAAGCAGCTTTTCACCATTTCTGCCTCCAATCTTGTGTATTGTATTTGTTGCACCCAATGTGGCCTACTGTGCATTGGAGAACCCAGACTGGGTGACCGCTTTGCAGAACATCTCCAGCCTGTGCGCTAGCAAGACCCCGACCTTCCTGTAGCCAATCATTTTAACACACCCACATGTCTGTCCTCAGCATGCTACAATGCTCCAGTGAATCACAGTGCAAAAAATCTGGAGGAACAACGTCTCATCTTCAGACTAGGCTCATTACAGCCTTTTGGACTTCATATTTGTGAATTCAGCACCTTCAAATTGTGAACCAATGACCGTGCCTTCTCCTTCTTTTAGCTTTAGTTGTTACATTCTTTGTCAGCATGTCCTCTCTACCCTTCCCCCATTCCAGTGGGACTGTTCTTTCAGGTCTGGCAGTTAGACACCATTGTTATGTCATTCTCACATTCCAATCACTTAATCTGAACTATCACCCCAGCACTCTACATTCCAATCCCTGCCCCTAACTATGGAATAAATGCTGCCCCCTCCACACTGCACTTCAGCTCTGATGAAGGGTCATCTAGACTCGAAACATTAGCTTGCTCTCACTCCATGGATGCTGTCTAACCCGTTGTGATCCCCAGCATTTGTTGTTTTCAGTACAGATTTCAGCATTTGCAGTAATTTGCTCCTGGACTTAAATGTATAGATGTTGATCAGCAAGTTTGCATATGGGGTATGGAGAATAGCCTTAGATAACAGGAGGATATAGATCAGCTGGTCAGACAGGCTGATCAGTAGCAAATGGAATTCAATCTGGATAAATGTGTGATGATGCATTTGGGCAGGACAAACAAGGAAAGGAAATACATGATGAATGGTAGAACCCTGGGAAGCACTGAGGATTAGAGGGTTCCTGATGTGCAAGTATAGTAACACCACCCATTCCACGCACTCCCCTCCTCCCCCCCCACCCCCACCCCAGCCACCAAATGGGATTGCTTTCCTTCCAATTGAGGAGATTGAGAGAGAACTTGATTGAGATGTATAAAATTATGAGGGGCAGAGATAGGGTAGTTAGGACGAGACATTTCTCCTTGATGGAGGGATCAGTGACCAGAGGCTATGGATTTAAGGTGAAGGGCAGAAGATTTAGCAGAGATGTGAGGAAAAACCATTTCATCCAGAGGGTGGTGGGAATCTGGAACTCATTACCTGTAGAAGTGGTAGAGGCAGAAACCTTCATAAATTTAAGAAGTATATAGATGTACATTTGTGGTACCAAGGAATACAAACCTACAGGCCACATCCTGATAAATGAGATGAGAATAGTTAGATGATTGCTTTTGACCAACACAGCACAATGGGCCAAAGGATCTTTTTCTGTGCTGTAGATCTCTATGACTCTTTGACTCTGTAATTGGGCCAAAAAGGCTCAGATGAGTGGAGTTGTAGCCAACATTCAAAGTCTTCATGCTCAAACAGCAGTAAATCCTGGCCCTCGCTCCTTTAAGGCCTCATCATCACCTGTCAAACAAGCATGTAGCATTCTTCATTTCACTGCAACTCTCACAGTGACCCCACTGTCAGTCAGTCAGTGTACTTTGCTGTTGAAAGCAGACCATTCTGCCTTTTCTCTCTGTAGTCTTGTAGGTACATCAGGGATATCAACCACACCCAACTCAGCCAAAAGCTACCTCCTCAATCTCTGAGAATAAGAGTTTAGAGTCCTCAGAGAAAGCATTAGCAAGGCTGCCTCCTGTACTTCCCACCAGCTCAAGCACTGATACCTTGGTGAGAATATTAGCGTTACGATGTTTAGAAACAGAATCTAGTAAGAGTCTATGACAACTTCGAAGCCAAGGATCAAATGCCCCAGCAACTGGCAGAAGACTGGAGGATTGTAGGGAGCAGGCACCTTCCCAGTACAAGGCAGGGAGAGGACCCTGTGATGTCAAAAATCAGGGACTTCATTAGAATGCACAGAGAGCAATATGAACTACAGGCAAGCATATGGAGTGTTTTGGATCTCATTACCCAGAAGTTGCAATTGTGCAATGATTCAAACAATCATCTGCTCACTTCCAACGATAGATTAGCAGATGCAATGTAGAGCCAGTCCAGCAGCCTCAGGATCTGCTCTAGAGGCACACATATCTGCATGTTAATACTACAGCTATTGGACTTCAGGACCAAAGTCAGAGCAATAGAGGTATGAGGGATGTGGTGAGCATTCCCGGTGCCTCTTCCTCACAAGCAGATAAGGCAATGCCAGGAGGCACCCAACCTGAGAAGGAACAACATGCAAGTCTCCCAGAAGTCTTATCTCTGACATTCCAAAAGTGGCCAGGCCCTCAAGCCCCTCCCTATTCATTCCCCTTTGACCTTAGGAAGGTCGAGTCAAAGGGAATTAATCAGCCTTTGGCAAGAAGACAAGGCATGTTTATGCCATCAAAACACATGTGCCCCCAGATCACCCAAACAAACCTTTGGGGCCAGCAGGCTTCACTGCTGAGCATGCCCCCTTCATTCCCCAGCTGCAGAATCAGGGATTACACTGAGACTTAGTGGAGGGAGAAAAAGTCGAAAATCTACTGAGGGCACTATAGAGGAGCGGGTGACATTGCATTATATGTCAATTCTCAAGTCTGTATAAGTGTAATTGTTTTGATTCTACATTTATTTGTTTGAGTCTCTGTGTAACCCCAAATGTGACTGTGCCAGCATGATATCTAAATTCATGTCCACATGCGGTTCGATGTCTGTGGTGAGAGCAGTGGCAGCTTTTGAAACAACAATGAACAAGGTATATATCGGGCAGTTATCCTGTTGACAGCATTGCACCGCATCCTAAACCATCCCTGTTCTGTTTCTGACCACTTTGTCCAAATGTTTGATGTGAATGAGATGGGTGATGTTGTTTTGGGTAGAGAGGTGTATGCTGCACAGGGAGCCAGTTCATTACAATGGCCAGTCATTAGGGACCATCCAAGTCTGTGTCCTGTACAGTGTTGGGTCTGTGTGTTATGATGTTCCTTTTAAAAGTCCTCATATCACTGGGTTCTATGACACCCTCCCTCACAGGTCAAGACACTTATCCACCCACACCTGGTGTAGTCATAGCTATTTTCTTCCCCATTGTGTACTTTTGATTTCCAGCATGATGGAAGGCAAGTGAGCGCTGTTTGACCAGTGGCTTCCAGCCCCCACCACTAAACATCGATGAGGCTGCAATGATTCAGATTCCCCTCATCATAGTCATCCCTGTAAATTCCGTAAACTTGGCATGTCCCTGGGTCCCCACAAACCCAACTACAAGAGTCTGCACATATCCACCTCCCCTCCAAGCCCCTGGCATATGATGTGACCCTGCTTGATGCCTTTCTCTCCACAACCTGCAGCCTTCTAACCCAAGTAAGAAGTTTCTGAGTCTATTTCCATTAGATGCACCCCTTGTTCGAACCCTAACCCCCTTATTATCTGTGGACATACCCAATGGACTCACTGTGGTCACCGCTTAGTAAATGAACTGGACAACTCCAAATGTTAAGTGCCCAGTCCACTGACTAGGAGAAAGTGAGGACTGCAGATGCTGGAGATCAGAGCTGAAAAATGTGTTGCTGGAAAAGCGCAGCAGGTCAGGCAGCATCCAAGGAGCAGGAGAATCGCGTTTCGGGCATAAGCCCTTCTTCAGGAATGAGGAGAGTGTGCCAAGCAGGATAAGATAAAAGGTAGGGAGACAGACTTGGGGGAGGGGCATTGGGAATGCGATAGGCACACCCTATTGCATTGTACACAACAGTAACTATTGAAGTGAAATAGAGTGACTAAGAGTGCTCAACTTATATTTTCTCTTTGTTTGTCTCCGAAGTGCAGTATTGATCTTAGCAGAGAAGCATGACATTGCATAATTTTACATTACCACCTTCTAATTATGTTCTGCTTGTCAGAATTTAATGAAGGTTGGTTGGATTGTTGGCTGGAACATTCACTCTGACTTTAGTTGCATACAGAAGTTTGTTCTGGAACATTTGCCGGATGAAATGTATAAAACAAAATCTTAAATGTTGTTAGGGCATATCAAACCTCCTTACTCTGTCCCTCAATAATTTGGAACATTCTAGTGGTTTTGATGTGAACATTGACCTTGTTTTGTTCCATGTTATAGAGTCATAGAGTCATAGAGATGTACAGCATGGAAACAGACCTTTCAGTCCAACCCATCCATGCCGATCAGATATCCCAACCCAATCTAGTCCCACCTGCCAGCACCCGGCCCATATCCCTCCAAACCCTTCCTATTCATATACCCATCCAAATGCCGCTTAAATGTTGCAATAGTACCAGCCTCCACCACATCCTCTGGCAACTCATTCCATACTCGTACCACCCTCTGTGTGAAAAAGTTGCCCCTTAGGTCTCTTTTATATCTT
>NC_057718.1:74470682-74479763 GCF_004010195.1 Chiloscyllium plagiosum | reverse complement strand
TGTCCCTCAGGATTCCCTCCAACAACTTGCCCACCATCGAGGTCAGACTCACTGGTCTATAGTTCCCTGGCTTGTCTTTACCGCCCTTCTTAAACAGTGGCACCACATTTGCCAACCTCCAGTCTTCCAGCATCTCACCTATGACTATCGATGATACAAATATCTCAGCAAGAGGCCCAGCTTCTGTATCAGAAACTCAGGTTGGAATTATTGCGGCATTGGACTGAATCTTAAGACATTTTAGCAAAGTGGTTAATGGAAAAATGAATTTTCATAAAGGTGTTTTCCCCCAGGGCCCTAATAAGGTTTCTTTGCAGTATCATCCCAAACAAGCCTCACTATCTCACCCTATGGCACCCCTGATTTCTGATTCTAGCCTAATTCTGCTACTCACTGCTGCCAAAGGTGGTGCTGGAATATAGATCTTTGGCAACAGTGCTATTTTTAAAAGGTATTGGGCACATGTCAAGCATGGTCAGTCTGGGGTGGCTCTGCATGGTTTGTGATATTTGCCCCATATATGGCAGAGAAAGGGGAACTGGAACCTACTTATGGACAGGGACCTGAAGGTCCTGGTAGATTAGCTGATACAGTGGAGGACCCCTCCTCTTCCTCCAGAATGAGGAAAGGAGATCATGATGTCTGAAGTGCCAGCCTTGACCAAGGTTGCTGCCCAGGTCAATGCAGTCTCAGCTGCCTGGAGGAATGCTCAACAATGTAGGAAGAAACACAATGACTTTCTCTGCTCTGTCATGCGATTTCTCTCCACAGATGCTGCCAGACCTGCTGGGATTTTCCAACAATTTCTGTTTTTGTTTCAGATTTCAAGCATCTCCAGTTCTTCCAGTTTTGTTTTGCCTTGTCAAAATGCGGATTCTGAAACTGCCATGCACATCTTCTCTCTGCTATTTCATACTCTTCTATCTCTGCTACTGAACTCACCTTCACCAAGCTTCATGCTCTATGACTCTTACCATTGCAGTAAACATCTTCCTTCGCTCATTCTTATGCAAGGCACACACATCACTAACACTACAGGGCTTCTATGCTGCCTACTCACTCACTTGGACTACCCCTTGCCACTTTTCCTCCACCTATACCAACACTAACAGCTGTGCCAACAACTTTCAATTCACTCAATCCCTCCCCTTTTCTCATACCAGGCAAAAACAGCCTATGTTAAGGCAGAAAGAGTCAACACAGGTGGTATAGTGCACAACATTTGCCTCCTCACCCGCTACAAGGAGAGGATCCTGAATTCAACCTCCCTGAACATCTGATTGACCATGATCAAGCCCTGGGACTGGTTTCAGAGGCTGCCCTTGACTTACTGTTCCTGACTGAGGATTACATCCCCTTAGACTTTGAAGTGTACCTGTTTTGTTGGAATACGTGTTTGTTTTCTGTGAACACTGCTGGTGCATGGTGCTGTTGTGCGATTGCCATACAGCAAGATGCCCATCCCCTTTACTGACAATAGCTGATGTGTGAATTGGCATGCATGGAAAATGGAGGAACCTTGGAGTGGGAATGTTGCTGACAAGCATGATAAGATATGATGAAAGACAAGGAAAGAACGAAATACAATGTGCCTGTTGGTTCTCTCTGAGGTGGCAAAGTGCAAAATGGCAAGACAGGATAAGGCAAGGCAGGACCAGGTAGAGAGGCTGTGAGTATCTGGGTATGTACATCAGCATTAAGAGAGCAAGCAAAAAGCCCTGAGATATAATCTAATCCAATTCTTGAGCTGCTGTAGTTCTCTGCTGCAAAATGTCCTTGCAGCAGCATTGCAATGGGAGGTGCTAGTGTGCTCCAAAGTGCAGTATTAAAGTTCAGAAGCTTTTGTAAATGGATCAGAATGAATCATGAAATGCTGAGATGTTAATAATTGTTGTATGCCAAGATCTATGGATCTGGGATGTGTGCGGCTGCTTCTCTTTGAACATGCTCTGAGATGCTGGTCCTAGATATTCATGTTGGAAGTTTGGAGGAGGAAGTGGTGAGCTGGAATTGCCAGGTACATGGTCTGACTTTCAGATCAGAAATTCTTCACATCTAGTTTCTATCTAGCACATGGCTGGATAGGAGCCTGCATTTTGACAAGGTGAAACAAACCTGAAAGAACTGCAGATGCTGGAAATCTGAAACAAAAACAGAATTTGCTGGAAAACCTCAGCAGGTCTGGCAGCATCTGTGGTGTGAAATCAAAGCTAACATTTCAGATCCAGTGACCCTTCTTCAGAACTAAAGGTAGCTGGAAATAGTTGTTTTTTATGCAGAAGATAGGTTGGAGGGAAGAATTCAGGAATAAATGATTGGTGGAGATATAGCCCAAAGACAAAGAAGAACAGTTGGACATACAAAGGAGGAAATAACTGTCAGGCTAGGAAAATGAATGGCTTGGTGTGTGGGAGTTGGGGTAAGGACAAGGGAGAAGATGCCTGAAGCCCTCAAATTGTTGAACTCAATATTGAGTTCAGAAGGCTGTCAAGTTCCCAAGTTGAAAATGAGGTGCTGTTCTTCCACCTTGCGCTGAGCTTCGCTGGAGCACTACAGCAAGCCTGAGACAGAGATTTTGGCCAGGGAACAAGGTGGTGTATTCCAGGCAAATGGAAGCTCAGGGTCTTTTTTGTGGACGGAGTATAGGTGTTCTGCAAAGCAGTCACACAGTCTATGCTTCATTCTCCCAATGTAGAGGAGACCATATTGCGAGCAGTGAATGCAGTAGACTAGATTGTGTGAAGTGCAGATAAAGTGTTGCATCACCTGAAATGTATGTTTGGACCTTTGGATACTGAGGAGGGAGAAAGTAAATGGACAGGTGTTACACCTTCTGAAGTTGCCGGGGAAGATGCTGTGGGCTGTGGGGGAGGTGATGAGAATGATGGAGGAGTGGACCAAGTTGTCCTGGAGGGAGCAGTCGTTGTGGAGAGTTGGCAAGGGAGGGGAGGGGAATATGTCTGGTGACTGCATCCACTGGAGGTGGCTAACGATCTTCTGGATCTGGATGCTGGTGGGATGGTAGATAAGGACAAGGTTGGTCACATCGCTGTTGAAGGAGGGAAGAGAGGGAGTGAGGGTTGAAGTGCAGGAGATGGGTCATACCTTGCTGAGGGCCAGGTCAACTACAGTACTGGAGAATTCTCAATTGAGGAGGAAATTGGACATTTTGAAGGCTCTCTTGTGGAAGCTGGCATCATCAGAACAGACACAACAGAGATGGAGGAACTGGGAGAATGGAATAGAGTCTTTATAGGAAGTAAGGTGTGAGGTGTCAAAAGTGTACCAAGTGGATATTGGTAGCCAGCCTATCCCCAAAACTGGAAACAGAGATGTTGAGGAAGGGAAGAATTCAGAAATGGACCAGGTGAAAGTGAGACAGGGGTGGAAATTGGACGCGAAAATGATAAACGTTTTCAATTCTAGATGAGAGAGAGAAGCAGCACTGATGCTATTATTAATATACCAGAAAAAAAGTTGTTGGTGACGGTTGGATGGTTGGACTAGAACTGAAATTAGGAATCTTCCATGTACCCCACAAAGAGACAGGCATACAGTGAAGGTGAGCTCAGACAGGTGGAGCAGAGTGCTAGTGGATGGGGACATTTCAAGCCCGTTTTTCCAGGAAGAAGCAGAATCAACCTGACAGGAGCAGAATCTGCAAAGGGATTGCATATCCATGGCAAAGAAGAGGCAGCTGGAACCCGCAAGGATGTTGCCAGGGTTGGAGGATTTGAGCTACAGGGAGAAGCTGAATAGGCTGGGGCTGTTTTCCCTGGTGCATTGGAGACTGTGGGGTGACCTTATAGAGGTTTATAAAATCATGAGGGTCATGGATAGGATATACACAAAGTCTTTTCCCTTGGGTGGGGGAGTCCAGAACTAGAGGGCATAGGTTTAGGGTGAGAGGGAACGATATAAAAGAGACCTAAGGGGCAACTTTTTCACACAGAGGGTGGTACGTGTATGGAATGAGCTGGCAGAGGAAGTGGTGGAGGCTAGTACAATTGCAACATTTAAATGGCATCTGGATATGTATACAAATAGGAAGGGTTTGGAGGGATATGGGCTGGGTGCTGGCAGGTGGGACTAGATTGGGTTCAGATATCTGGTCGGCATGGATGAGTTGGAACGATGGGTCTGTTTCTGTGCTGTACTTCTCTATGACTCTGTGTTATAAAGCATCAGAGGAATTGCGGATGTAAGTAGGAAGGGACTGGATGTGGGGAGAAAAAAATCGATTTGAAGTAGGGAGGTGAGATCAAGTAGTAATGAATGTGATAATGAATAATAATCCCCGTTACTAGGTCACTTGCCACTTCCCACTGGCAAGAATCCAGTCTCACTGCCCAGAACTTTGTTGGGAAATGCTCCTTGTTAATGGCAATGTTGGGAAATACTTTGCTCAACTTCCTATGTACCTCTCCCAGATTTCTTGCCATAGTCCACATCATTAAGATCAATCTGCCAATGATGTATTTTAAATCCAAATTAAGACTCAGTATTTCACCAAAGTTCATCCACACAATTGTTTCCAATTCAATTTCCTGTTAAAAGCAATATTTGCTAAAAATGTGTGCTGTACATATGATATTCCTCAAAAGCACTTTCCTAGATTGGATCTAATAGCTACTTGCAATGATAATTAACAATTGTTCCCACTGGCCAGACGCTGAACAAAACCAGCTTTACAATACTGTGGCTACAGCAGAAGTCCTGAGGCTGGGAATTCTGTGGTGAGTAACTCACTTCCTGACTCTTTAATATTTGCCCACTATTTACAAGTCATAGTCCAAGAGTATGATAGAAATGAAATCAAAAATTGCTGGAAAATCTCAGCAGATCCAGCAGCATCTGTGGAGAGAGAGAGCAGAGTTAAGATTTTGATTGTAGTGACCCTTCTTCAGATAGAATTCTCTGCTTGCCTGGTTGAATAATTTATGAATGACAGTACTTTTCTCAATAGAATTCAGCCTACAGTATAGAAATTTAAGAATTAGACCTATATCAATTCAACTGTATACATGGGCATTTGCAATTTTTTTTCATTATCGGAGAATCAATGGTTGGGACTGGTGATTTTAATGTGAATACAGCAGAGGTGATTTGTCAGTTTGCAGGTGGCATCAAACTAGGTGATGTAGAGGACAGTGAAGAAGATTATCTCAGAATATAATGGGACCTTGATCAGATGGGCCAAAGGACTAAGGAGCAGCACATGGAGTTTAATTTAGATAAATGTGATATGTTGCATTTTGGTAAGGCAAACCAATACGGGACTTATCCAATTAATGGTAGGGGAGTGTTGCAAACAAAGAGACTGAGGAATGCCAGTGGATAGTTCCTTGAAAGTGGGGTTGCAGGTACACAGGGTGGTGAAGAAAGCACTTCGCATGTTTGCCTTCATTGGTCTTAACATTGAGTATAGAATTGAGATGTCATGTTGCACCTGTACAGGACATTGTTGAGGCCATTTTTGGAATACTGAGTACAATTTTGGTCACCCTTCTATAGGAAAGATGTTGTTAAACTTGAGCAGAAAAGATTTACAAAGATGCTGCTGGGACAGGAGGGTTTGAGCTATCGAGGCTGAATAGGCTGGGGCTTTGTTTTGCTGAACTGTTGAAGACCTAGAGGTGATCTTATCAAGATTTATAAAGTCATGAGGGGCATGGATAGGGTGAGTAGCCAAGGTCTTTTTTCTAGGGTGAGGGAGTCGAAAACTAGAGGGCATAGTTTTAAAGTGAGAGAGAAAAGATTTACAAGAGACCTGAGGAGTAACCTTTTCACGCAGAGGGTGGTGTGTGTACGGAATGAGCTGCCAGAGGAAGAGGCATCTGGATGTGTACATAAATAGGAAGGGTTTAGACTGATATGGGCCAAGTGCTGGCAAATGGGACTAGGTCAGATTGGGATGTTTGATCAATGCAGATGAATTGGACCGAAGGGTCTGTTTCCGTGCTGTATGTTTCTATGACTATGAGATCGTGCCTTACCAACTTAATAGAGTTCTTTGAGGAAGTGACTAAGTTGATAGATAAAGGAAGGGCTGTAGATGTCATATACATGGAATTTAATAAGGCGTTTGATATGGTTCCCCATTGTAAACTAATGGAGAAAGTGAAGTCACATGGTGTGCAGGGTGTTCTAGCTAGGAGGATAAAGAACTGGTTGAGCAACAAGAGACAGAGAGTAGTAGTTGAAAGGAGCTCTCGAAATGGAGAAAGGTGACCAGTGGTGTTCTGCAGGGATCAGTACTGGGACCACTGTTGTTTGTGATATTCATAAAGTATCTGGAAGAGGGCACTGTTGGTCTGATCAGTACGTTTGCAGATGACACGAAGATTGGTGGAGTAGCAGAAAGTATAGGGGACTGTCAAAGAATATAGGAAAATATAGATAGACTGGAGAGTTGGGCGGAGAAGTGGCAGATGGAGTTCAATCCAGGTAAATGTGAGGTGATGCATTTTGGGAAGTCTCATACCAGAGCAAACGGAAGAGCCTTGAGAAAAGTTGATGAGCAGAGAGATCTGGGAGTTCAGGTCCATTGTACCCTGAAGGTGGTTGTACAGATGGATAGAGTGGTTAAAAAGGCATATGGTATGCTTGCTTTCATTGGATGGGGTATTGAGTATAAGAACCAGCAGGTCATGTTAAAATTGTACAAGATGTTGGTTCGGCCGCATTTAGAATACTGTGTACAGTTCTGGTCGCCACATAACCAAAAGGATGTGGATACTTTGGAGAGGGTGCAGACAAGGTTTACGAGGATGTTGCTGAAAATGTGTTGCTGGAACAGCGCAGCAGGTCAGGCAGCATCCAGGGAACAGGAGAATCAACGTTTTGGGCATAAGCCCTTCTTCAGGAAAGGCTTATGCCCGAAACGTCGATTCTCCAGTTCCCTACATGCTGCCTGACCTGCTGCGCTGTTCTAGCAATACATTTTCAGCTCCGATCTCCAGCATCTGCAGACCTCACTTTCCCCTTACGAGGATGTTGCCTGGTATAGAAGGTGATAGCTACAAAGAGAGGTTGAGTAGGTTAGGAGATTGTGGGGGGACTGATTGAGGTTTATAAAATCATGAAGGGTATAGACAGGGTGGATAGAGACAAGCTTTTTCCCAGGGTGAGCGATTCAATAATGAAAGGTTACATGTTCAAGGTGAGAGGTGGAAAGTTTAAGGAGGATACATGCAGAAAGTACTTTACACAGAGAGTGGTAGGTGCCTGGAATGCATTGCCAGCAGAGGTAGTAGAGGCAGGCACAGTAGATTGTTTTAAGGTGGGTCTGGACAGATGCATGAATAGGTGGGGAGCAGAGGAGTTGGGCGATAGGTTTAGACAGTGGATTTGGATCAGCTAAGGCTTGGAGGGCTAAAGGGCCTGTTCCTGGGCTGTCTTTATTCTTTGTTCTTTGACTCTATGACTGACATTTAGTGACCATCCCTAATTGCCCTGGAGAAGCTGGTGATGAGCTACCTTCTTGAACAACTGCTATCTTTGCAGTTTAGGTACTCCCACACTTCTGTTAGGTGAGAGTTCCAAGATTTTGATCGAATAATTGGAGAGTAACAGAGATATACTTCCAATTTAGGATGGTGTGTGGTTTGGAGGGGAGTTTGCGATGTTACTTGCCACTTGTTAGCCCAAGCCTGGGTACTGTCCAGAGACAAAAGCTGAAAATGTGTTGCTGGAAAAGCGCAGCAGGTCAGGCAGCATCCAAGGAACAGAGAAATCTGAGTTCATCCCTTGTGGTTGGAGGGTTCCTAGGCGGAAGATGAGGTATTCTTCCTCCAATCGTCGTGTTGCTATGGTCTGGCAATGGGGCCAGCAAGTGGTCATTGTCCACATTGGAACCAACGACATAGGAAGGGAAAAGGTTGAGATTCTGAAGGGAGATTACAGAAAGTTAGGCCGAAATTTGAAAAGGTCCTCGAGAGTAGTAATATCAGAATTACTCCCGGTGCTAAGAACTAGTGAGGGCAGGAATAGGAGGATAGAGCAGATGAATGCATGGCTGAGGAGCTGGTGTATAGGGGAAGGATTTACATTTTTGGATCATTGGAATCTCTTTTGGGGTAGAAGTGACCTGTACAAGAAGGACAGATTGCAACTAAATTGGAAGGGGAATAATATATTGGCAGGGAGATTTGCAAGAGCTGCTCAGGAAGATTTAAACTAATAAAATTGGGGGGGAGGGGAGTGGTGGCATCCAGGGAGATAGTGAGGAAAGAGATCAATCTGAGACTGGTACAGTTGAGAACAGAAGCGAGTCAGACAGTCAGGGCAGGCAGGCACCAGGTAGGACTAATAAATCAAGGTGAGGTGCCGGAAGACTGGAGGTTGGCTAATGTGGTGCCACTCTTCAAGAAGGGTGGCAGGGACAAGCCGGGGAACTATAGACCGGTGAGCCTGATGTCGGTCGTGGGCAAGTTGTTGGAGGGAATCCTGAGGGATAGGATGTACATGTATTTGGAAAGGCAAGGACTGATTAGGGATAATGAACATGGTTTTGTGCATGGGAAATCATGTCTCATAAACTTGGTTGAGTTTTTTGAAGAAGTAACAAAGAAGATTGGTGAGGGCAGAGCAGTAGATGTGATCTATATGGACTTCAGTAAGGCGTTCAACAAGGTTCCCCATGGGAGACTGATTAGCAAGGTTAGATCTCATAGAATACAGGGAGAATTAGCCATTTGCGTACAGAACTGGCTCAAAGGTAGAAGACAGAGGGTGGTGGTGGAGGGTTGCTTTTCAGACTGGAAGCCTGTAACCAGTGGAATGCCACAAGGATCGGTGGTGGGTCCTGTACTTTGTGGATTTCACCAGTTTTCTCATTTCCCCTCCCCCCACCTCACCCCAGCTCCAACCTTCGAGCTCAGCACTGTCCCCATGACCTGTCCTACCTGCCTATCTTCCTTTCCACTTATCCACTCCACCCCCCACTCTGGCCTGTCACCTTCATTCCCACCCCCCCTTCACCCATTGTACTCTTTGCTACCTTCCACCATCCTCCTCTCTGACCTATCACCTCCGTCCCCACACCCATTCACCTATTGTACTCTATGCTACTTTCTCCCC
>NC_057718.1:74448001-74470309 GCF_004010195.1 Chiloscyllium plagiosum | reverse complement strand
AATATAGAGGAGGGCACACCGGCTGCAGCGGATGCAGTAGATGATGTGGGTGGAGGTGCAGGTGAATCTGTGGCGGATATGGAAGTTTCCTTTGGGGCCTTGGAGGGAAGTGAGGGGGGAGGTGTGGGCGCAAGTGTTGCACCTCCTGCGGTTGCAAGGGAAGGTGCCCACCTTGTCTCAGCCGGATCCTTCCCGCCCGGCACCGCCTTCCTGACCTGCTGTCTTCTTCTTGACCTCTCCGCCTCCGACCTATCACCCTCACCTTGACCTCTTTCCACCTATCACATTTCCAACTCCCCTCCTCCAAGTCCCTCCTCCCTACCTTTTATCTTCTCCTGCTGAACACTCTCTGCTCATTCCTGAGGAAGGGCCTGTGCCCGAAACGTCGAATCTCCTGTTCCCTGGATGCTGCCTGACCTGCTGTGCTGTTCCAGCAATAAAGTTTCAACTTTGATCTCCAGCATCTGCAGACCTCACTTTCTCCTGGGGTCGGTGAGTCTAGAACTAGAGGGCATAGGTTTAGGGTGAGAGGGGAAAGATATAAAAGAGTCTTACGGGGCAACTGTTTCACACAGAGGGTGGTATGTATATGGAATGAGCTGCCAGAGGAAGTGGTGGAGGCTGGTACAATTGCAATATTTAAGAGACATTTGGATGGGTATATGAATAGGAAGGGTTTGGAGGGATATGGACCGGGTGCTGGCAGGTGGGACTAGATTGGGTTGGGTTGTCTCTATGACTCTATGACTCTACGATGGGGTGGCAATTGGCTGGATTGGATTTATCCTGCTTTTTATGTACAGGTAGATGGCACTGTTGTAAGTGTACTGGAAGCACTTGGCGAGGGAAGTGGCAAATTCTGGAGACCAATTCTCTAGTACTACTGCTGAAATGTTGTCAGAGCTTTACAGTATTCAGCGTTTCCAACCATTTCTTGATATAACATGGAGTGAATCGAATTGACTGAAGGATCCCTGGAAGAGGCTGAGATGGATTGTCCACTTAGCACCTCTGGCTTAAGATTGCTGTGAAAGCTTCAGCCTTACCTTTTTCACTGAAATGCTGGGCCATTCCATCATTAAAGGTGGAGATAATTGTGAAACCTGTTCCTCAAGTGAGTTGTTTAATTGTCCACCACCATTCACAACTGGATGTGTCAGGACTACAGAGCTGAGATCTGATCCATTGGTTGTGGCATCGCTTAGCTCTGTGTATCACTTGTTGCGTATGCTGTTGACATGCGAGTACTCCTGTTTGGTAGCTTTACCAGGTTGACACCTCATTTTCAGGTATGCCTGGTGCTGCAGTTGGCATGCCCACCTGCACTCACCATTGAACCAGGGGTGATCCCCTGGCTTGATGGTAATGATTGAGTGGGGGATATGCCAGGCCATAAGGTTAGAGTTTGTGCTGGAGTACAATTCTGCTGCTGTTGATGAATGCTCCTGGATACCTAGTTTTGAGTTGCTAGATTGGAAGTCTGTCCAATTTAGCACAGTGAAAGTGCCACAGAACATAATGGAGGTTAATTTAAATGTGAAGGCAGGACTTCATCTGCACAAGGACAATGCAGTGGTCACTCTTACTAATACTGTCATGGATAGATGCATCTGCAGCACATTGCTATATGTTTTCCTCTCTTGTCAATTCCCTAACCACCTGCTGCAGACCAGTCCTTTTGGATCCGACCAGCTTGATCAGTAGTACTGATACCAAGCGACTCTTAGTGGTGAAGATCTCAACCCTCTGTGGAGTCTCTTGTTTCCGCGATCGGTCAATAAACACTAGCAATTGGTCTGGTTCTTTAAGACTTCACACTTTATTTCTCATATGGCCGGGCACAGATAGTCCAGAAAGACAGAGGTTAAATACTTCTGTGTTCCTTAGACTTTTATACTTTTCTTAAAGAGAGGTACAGGCCATAATCGTATATAATGACCAATCAATTGACGGAATAGTTTTATTGACAGCAACTAAACCCAATGATATTTTCTGGGAACCAACTTTGCTTTCCAATACTCAAGCCATTCTTATCTCACGAACCTGCACTTGAAGGTCAGTTATAGGATAGCCAGTAATGTCTTATCTAGTCTAGTTATTTCTGTGCTGTAAAGGAAGCACTGTCTGGTAATCTTTGTTGAGGCAGACTGTGGTTAATCAATTATGCAGCTATAGCAGGGTTAAAAGCCATCTTATGCAGCTTTGAGCAGAATTGTCAATTTGCAGCCGAGGAGCCATTTTGTCATGTTATTTGCATTAGGAAGCCATTTTGTTGCCACCTAAGTTAGTAAGAGCATGTATTAAGTGGTTGTTCCTGACAACAACTAATTACCTCAGCATACCCCTGACAACAACTAGTTACCTCAGCCTATATTCAGGTTTCAGACCTTCAGTGGTAGACATTGAAATTCTCTATCCAGAGTACATTTTTGTGCCCTTGCCATCCTCAGAGTTTCTTCTAAGTGGTGTTCAACATGGAGGATTATGAATTCATCAGTCAAGGGAGGATGATACGTGGTGATCAACAGGAGGTTTCCTTGCCCTTGTTTACCAGAAGCCACAAGACTTCATGAAGTCCACAGTCATTCAGTAGTTGTTGACCATAATGGATGTGTCTCTTAGATTTCCAGAAGCCATTTTATGATGCAATATCATGGCTAAAAGGATTTTAGAAGAGTTATTCAAAACTTTTATTAAATGCAGACTGCTCACAGAGATACAATCAAATAAATTTGACATCAAAGTTATTCAAGGAAATTTGATATCTTAGGAGTAAAACAATTTAAATGAACTGTGTACCACCCAGAATTGCAAGGAGCATTAGCAATTGCAAAGACCGTATTAAGGGCTGATAGTTGAGAAGATTGGGATAAAGGAATTCTATTTGTACTTTTTGCAATTGGGGTGCACCTAATGAATCAATTACGTTCAGTGCATTTGAATTAGTTTTTGGATTCAATATGAGAAAATCACTTTAATTAATTAAGGAAAGAATGGTGAGCCAGATTCAGAGACTACATTATTGGAGAATGTGTCAAATGTTAGGGTGAGATTAAACAGAGTGGCTGATTGGATAGAGAGTGTTTAAAGCACCATATGTGGCAATACAGGCAGTAGAAAAGTGATCAAAAGTTTATAGTTTTGCTAATGGAAATAATGTATTCATATTACAACTAGTGGTAGGTGAACCTTGAAAAGCAAGGTTTAGTAGGCCTTAACAAATCAAAAGAAAATTGAGTGAGGTGAATTATTTGATAAGAAACCTCACAGAATGTGTCATGTGAATATGCTCAAATGGTGTTTTGGTTGGGAAGGTAAGTGAATGTATTACTTGATACAACTTAGAGTAAAGAACCAAATCCAGAAGGTTTTGAATTTTATATTCCTCAAATTAAATTAGACAACGAAGAGGTTCTGAAAGATTGGGATAAATCATTCAGTTATCTTCCAGAAGAAAATCAAAATAACTTTAAGGAGTTATTACAATCACATGGAGAGATATGTGGGAATATGTTGGGAAATACTAAACTAATTACGCATGATGTAGATTTGGAAAAGCTGTTCCAATTAAGCCTTATTGGCTTAACCCTCTAAAATTGGCACAGGTATAAATAAAGTAAAAGTTAGGATCATGGTTTCTTCTTGATATATTTTGAAGGGGTTTGATTTGGTCAGATTACTTGATGTTTGAAAAGAGAACTTGATATATATTTGAAAGTGATAACAGTAGAGGGCTACAAAGATAGGGCTAGAGAGAGGGACCAGCTGGGTAGCTCTTTCAGGAGTCAGTACAGACACGCTGGGTTGACTAGCCTCCTTCTGTACTGTAAAATTCTGTGATTCTAAGCATGTATTTGAGCAGTGTCTACAGTAAAAACGAAGTTATATAGTGTTTTCATCTCTGATGATTGATGGTTGTGAAATAGAGAAAATTAATTAAACTCCTAATGGCACAACCATAGAGCTTTGTAATCTAAAATGTGGAATGTTCCATAAATATCTCAAAATACCTCGTGAAATTAACAAAAACACAACAGACGCCCTAGGGCACTGTAAGAACTTTGGCCACACCTTCAGAAGGCTGTTTGAAAACTTAGAGGAGAAAGTGAGGTCTGCAGATGCTGGAGATCAGAGATGGAAATGTGTTGCTGGAAAAGCGCAGCAGGTCAGGCAGCATCCAGGGAACAGGAGGATCGACGTTTCAGGCATAAGCCCTTCTTCAGGAATGTTTGTTTTCTAAGGTCTACTGTAAACCTAATTTGCACATATTTAATATTCTATTTTTTTCCTCTTTCTCCACCCCCAACAACCTCTCTTCCCAAACATATACCCAATCTTCCTATCACGGTCCATATGTTAACATCTGTTGTGGGGCAGGAAAATCCACCAGTTATATGCAACACAGGATATAAGTGATCAATAATAATCCTGGTGGGGAGAAGAGAATGATAGACATGGAGCGAGGTGATTAGTAAAATGATACTTGTTGAAAGATGGATGGTTGGAAGGGCAGATAGTAATTTGTAAACAACAATGCTTGAATCAGATGGATTTTATGCGTGATGTTTGAATTTAAAGGTAAGGAAATACAATCGAGCCGCAAATTATTTATTGAGCACTTAAACCTGCTCAAGACTTTCTGTAGATATGCTAAGTGCTGAATTCGTAATTGATATTGATGGTAATTGATTAGTGCCATTTATCCTATTTCTAATATGGGCCTTTTATATAATGGGAACTATACAGACTGAAATCTAACAGTGCGTGAACACATTCAGTGAAATTTATTGTATCCTTTATGGTCTTAAATCCATTTTATTTTTGAATTGCTCATAATATTTCACACACACACACACACACCTGTTACTTCCTCATCATGCTTTTAAGGTACAAATATTGCTCCAACAAATAAGCCAGAGTTTGAAAAACATAGTAAAAAGACAGAACTAAAGACTCTGTATTTGAAAATGCACAACACATATACATTTGAACTGAAGGAGGAGGGTGAACAGCCAGAGGTTGTGGTCCTTATTATTACTAACAACATATGCAGAAAGAGAGATGAGGTTCTGCAAAGGGAGTTCAGGGAGTTAGGTAGGAAGTTTATATAATAGGAACTAATATAACTAGGGTTGTGAGCTTGGGATTACTTCTCATGCCACGCGCTAATGAGGCTAGGAGTAGGAAGATAGTACAGTTAAATATTTGGCTACAGAACTGGTGTAGGAGGGAGAGCTTCAGGAATGTGGATCATTGGGATGTCTTTTAGGGCAGATGGGTCTGTTCACAAGAAGGATCTAAACTGGAGTGACACAAATATCGAGGCAGGGAGGTTTCCTAATACTATTCATAAAAATTTAAACTAGTGTGGCATGAGGGTAGGAATCTGAGCAGCAGGTTAGCATGTAAAACTACCGAGGAGTAATCAGAGACCAAGGCCAGTAAGACTAAGAGGAAGAACAGACAGGGAGAGGTTATTGAACATGGCAGGACTGACAGTAAGAGGTGTATTTGTTTTAGTGTGAAGAGTGAAACAGGTAAGGCAGATAAATCTAGAGCTTAATTAATACACATAACTAGATATTATAGTTCTTACAGAGACTTGGTTGAGAGAGGGACAAAAACTGGAGCTCAACATTCCCGGATTTCGATGTTTCAGGCAAGATAGAGAAGGATGTAAAAGAGGTGAGACAGTTGTATTACTGATA
The DNA here is from genome assembly GCF_004010195.1 of Chiloscyllium plagiosum. Classification (NCBI taxonomy): domain Eukaryota; kingdom Metazoa; phylum Chordata; class Chondrichthyes; order Orectolobiformes; family Hemiscylliidae; genus Chiloscyllium; species Chiloscyllium plagiosum. The sequence continues at coordinate 74,464,601 of NC_057718.1, read as the reverse complement.
AGGGAGAATATCACAACTGTACTGAGGGAGGGCAACTTGGAGAGCTAATGCAGTGAGGCTATATGGGAAAAGCTCAGGAATAGGAAGGGTCCAATCAATTTGGAGTTGTGCTGCAGACCTCCCAACAACCAGCAGGTGATAGGGGAACAGATATGTGGAAGATTATAGAAAGTGTGTAAAAAAACATGATTGTTGTGGTGGGTGATTTCCCTATATTAACTTGGATTTGGTTAGTGCCAGTGAGAATTTGTTAGATATGTCCAGGATGGTTTTTTGAACAATACGTAAATAGTCCAACTAGGAAGGAGCCATACTAGACCTGGTGTTGGGGAGTGAGCCTCCTAGGTGATTGAAATTTCAGTGGAGGAGCATTTCAGGAACAGTGACAATAATTCTGTAAGTTTTAAGTTATTTATGGATAAGGACAAGTGTAGACTTGAGTGAACATATTAAATTGGGGAAGGACTAAAAACCATTATTAGGCAGGGGGAATACACGTTGAGTTAGCTGTTTGGTGGTAAATCCACATCTGACATGTGGAATCTTTTAAAGGCTAGTTTAGGACCAGCATATTCCTTTGAAAATGAAAGCTAAGGTTGGCAAGATTTGGGAACCTTGGATGACATGAGAAATTGTGTTTAGTCAAAAAGAAAAAAGAGGCACAAATAAGGTTTAAGAAACTGAAGATGGACAGGACACTCGAAGAATACGAAGAGAGTAGGAAACAACTCAAACAAGGAATGAGGAGAGCTGAAAAGGACCATGAAATGTTTTTGGCAAACATGATTAAGGAAAATCCCAAGGCGTTTTATGTATATATAAGGAGCAACAAGGATAGGTTCACTCAAGGACAGAACTTAGAATTTATGCATGGAGACAGAAGAGATTTGTGGAGGCCCTTAACAGATACCTTGTATCAGTATTCACAAGGAGAACAACATGGTGATTGGTGAGTCTCTGGAAGGTGCATTGATAGGCATGTCAATAATATAAGAAAGGAGTTGTGAAGGATGTTTTGTAAAGGATTAAGTTGGACAAATCACCAAGACCTGATGGGGTCTTTCCCAGAATGTTCTGGAGGCAGATAAGGAAATTCCTGGGGTTTGTATGAAATTTTTGACATCTTTAGCCACAGGAGAGATCCCAGATGACTGGAGAATAGCTACATTGTTCCTTTGTTTAAGAAAGACAATAGGGATTATCCAGGAAATTACAGGCCAGTGAGATTATATCAGTGGGAGGGAAATTACAGGAGAAAATTCTTAGGGATAAGATTTACTCACATTTGGAAAACTATGGACTTATTAGTGAAATGCATGTCTCTGTGCACAGGAGGTCATGCCTCACAAACTTGTTTGAGTTTTTTGAGGAAGTAACAGAAATGATTGAGGGCAGGATGGTTGAAGTTGTCTATGTGGACTTTAGTAAATATTTTGATAGGGTCCCGTAAGCAGGCTGATACGAAAGGTGAACTCACATGAGATCTATGGTGATCTGGTAAGATGAATAAAGAACTGGTTTAATCATAGATGACAGAGTGTAGCTGTGGAAGGATGTTTTTCAAATAGTAGATCTGTGATTAGTGGTGGTCGCAGGGTCAGTGCAGGGACCCTGTTGTTTCTAATCTATATAAATGATTTGGAGAAGAATGTAGGCTGTCTGATTAGTAAGTTTGTAGATGAAACAAAACTGGGGGAAGCTGCAGATAGTGAGGAGGATTACCAAAAAAATACAGCAAGATATACACGAGAAACTTGGGAGGAGAAATGGTAGATGGAGTTTAATCTAGACAAATGTGAGGTGATGCACTTTGGGAGAGCTAATAAAGGGAAATATACAGTAAATGGCATACACTTAGTGGCATCGACGTACAGAGGGATCTAAGCATATAGGTCCACAGCTCCCTGAAAATAGCAACACAAGGTATAAAAATTGTCGAGTCATGTTGCAGCTGACTGGAACTTTATCATAGAATCATTGATTCCTCTATGAGGAACTTTAGTCAAGCCACATTTGAAATATTGTGTACAGTTCTGGTCATGACACGTGGTGTCTTTTGAGAGGGTACAGAAACAATTCACCAGGATATTGCCTGATTTATCAAAGGATGTTTAGGAATTTACAAAAGTATGAGAGACATGGATAGAAAGGATAGCCAGAGTCTTATTCCCAGGGAAGAAATGACAATTACTAGGGGACATAGGTTTAAGGTAAAAGAGGGCAAGTTTAAAGAAGCAGGTACTTTTACACAGTGAATAGTAAGTGCCTGGAATGTGTTGCCAGAGGAGATGGTGGAGGCAACTACAATAACAATTTTTAAGGAGCATCTTGACAGATTTATGAATAGGCAGGATAGAGAGGGGTATGGTCAATGTAGAGGCAAATGATTTTTATTTTAGAAAGGTATCATATGTTGGCACACACTTGAGTGGGCCAAAGGGCCTGTTCTATGCAGTACTGTTCTTTGTTCTTGAAATAAATTTTATTAATAAGTATGGATGCAGGTACAGCACATGACTAGGAATGCAAACTGAGCATTGCTGTTTATTGCAATGGGAATGAGATACAGATTATTCTGTTATAATGTGCATTTTGTCAACATGATTTTGCTATAATGCAATTGACAAATTAGGAATGCTGTTTCTACAGCGCAAACTTTTAAAACAAGTTTTTTTTTAGATTAGATTAGATTACTTACAGTGTGGAAACAGGCCCTTCGGCCCAACAAGTCCACACCGCCCCGCCGAAGCGCAACCCACCCATACTCCTACATCTACCCCTTACCTAACACTACGGGCAATTTAGCATGGCCAATTCACCTGACCTGCACATCTTTGGACTGTGGGAGGAAACAGGAGCACCCGGAGGAAACCCACGCAGACACGGGGAGAATGTGCAAACTCCACACAGTCAGTCGCCTGAGGCGGGAATTGAACCCGGGTCTCTGGCGCTGTGAAGCAGCAGTGCTAACCACTGTGGCTCCGTGCTGCCCATTAGTGTTGGCTTTAATGCGATTACAGTGCCAACACTTTAAGCGATGTTTCTAAAGCACAGTTTTTCTATAATGCAGAGTTAAAAATCACACAACACCAGGTTATAGTCCAATAGGCTTAATTGGAAGCACTAGCTTTGGGAGCGCTGCTCCTTCATCAGGTGGTTGTCACCTGATGAAGGAGCAGTGCTCTGAAAGCTAGTGCTTCCAAGTAAACCTGTTGGACTATAACCTGGTGTTGTGTGATTTTTAACTTTGTACACCCCAGTACAACACCAACATCTCCAAATCATTTCTGTAATGCAGGGTTGTACAAGAATGTAACCATCGCGTTAAAGAAGAACAGACTGCAGTTAAGTAAGGAAGTTTTGCTACGGTTGTACGGGGCATTGGTAAGACTACAGCTGGAGCACTGTGTACAGTTTTTGTCTCTTTATGCCTCCCAATCATATGTCTATCAAGATACGTTTTAAACACTGTTAACATGCCTTCTTCCACCACCTCCACTGGCTGTGTTCCAGGCAACCCCATCCTCTGTGTGAACATTTTTCCCACACTTCTACCCTAAACTTTTCCCCTCTCACCTTGAACCTGTACCTTCTTGTAGTTGACCTTGCCACCCAGGAAAAAAGCCTCTGACTATCCATCCTAGCTATGCCTCTCATAATTTTGTGGACCTCCATCAGGTCCCCCCTTAGCCTTCACTTTTCCAGTGAAAACAATCTGAGTTTATCCAAACTATTGTCATAACTAAAACCCTCCAGACCAGGCAACCTTCTGGTAAACCTTCTCTGCACCCTCCCCAAAACATCCACAGGCTTCTGGGAGTATAGCGACCAGAACGACACACAATATTCCAATTACGTCCTAACTAATGTTTTTCATGGCTGTAATATAACTTGCCAACTTTTATATTTGATGACCTGGCTGATGAAGGCAAGCTTGCCATATGCCTTCTTACAACCTTATCCACCTGTGTTACCACTTTCAGGGATCTCTGTATGCCTAGAACCCTCTGTATGTCAATACTCCTAAGGGTTCTACCATTTATCATATAATTTATACTTGAATTTGACCTTCCAAAATGCATCACCTCACATTTGTCCAGATTAAACTCCATCTCCCATTTCTCTGCCCAAATCAGCAATCTATCTATATCCCACTGTATCCTTTGACATTCCTCTTCACTATCTGCTACGCTGCCAATTTTGATATCATATCTGCAACTCTGCCAATTTTGGTGTTATTTAATGATGTAACACACTTCCATCACTGGAAGTACATCAGATCTTCCTCAATTAATTTAGGCGGCTTTTGAATGACTGTATTAAAATATTAACTCAAAGTAATAATGTCGTTCAGAAAATGTGATCTTCATAAATTTCTTGCCACACATAATTTTCAAAGTAGCCTGTCATATCACAGCAATGCTTAATACAAATATGAAAAATTACTTTTCACCATTTCATTTTAATAGTTAATTGTGATAAATTATATTTCCCTTTGTGTTTCTTTATCATCTGCCCTTTCATCTAAGGAGAGTTTATTGTTAAGCAAATAATACAAATTGGGTGGTCAGTAATTTGGCGGAAATAGACTTGTGGGAGCAGGAAGTTAATCTCAGAGAAAATAAATTCAGTGGATGTATCGGGGAATAGGAAACAAATAGAATTGAATTCAATTGTTGTTGGAATAAAGTGTTGGTGAGTGGGATTTAAGATGATTGTTTGTAGTGGACAAAGACAGCTGGTTATCCCGAGATAATACTCATGCCAGAACAGAGCAGAACACATTTGTGCTTCATTTGGTGCAGCAAGGTCATGTGATGAATGTCTAAACAAGCTGTCGTCATCAGTATTCAAGTAAACATATGTTAGACATAAGGAAGTGAAGATGTATGCTATAACAGGGAGAATAAAGCAGATGAAAGAATGAGGGCATTACTGGCAGAGGTGGGAGGCGTAATTGAACAGATCAGTCACTGAAGAAATATTCTAGTGAATGGAGGCTCAAAGGTTAGGCAGCTGGAATTTTGATATTGATGTTGTGAGTGAATTCAGGGAGTTTTTATCAGGAGCAGACACAGAATAAAGTGGGATTGGGAAGAGGAGGGAAAGTCAATGGAAACAGGTGTAGGGACGGGATCAAAGAAAGCCTCAGCATGAATAAAAGCAAAATACTGTGGGTGATAGAAATCTGAGTTAAAAATAAACTGCTCGAGAAACTCAACAGGTCTGACAGCATCGGTGGAGGAGAAACAGTATTAACATTTTGAGTCCCATGACTCTTCTTTGGAATCTGGAAGTTTTGAAGAGGTGTCATGAGATTCAAAGCAGTACACCTTTCACTCTCCACAGCTGCTGCTCGACTGCTGAGTTTCTCCAACACTTTCTGGCCTTACCATGAGATTGGCATGAAGAAATTAGTAAAGCCGTGAGAGATGGCAAGATCGAGAGCGTGGCTATGAAAGTAACTAAGACGTTTTTATATGGAGGGAGAAATGAGGGGACAGTAACTGAATAACTCAATGGTGAGAGAACATAATAAGTTAAAATTGAAATCACCAAGGAATAGAGGTAACTCAGTACACAATGGTGTTGGATACAAGCAGTGTTGATATTTCATTGGTAAAATTGCTAGATGGTAGAGAAGCAGGATATTCAAGGAAAGTGGAGGTGTGAATGTGACAAAAATCTAGTCATAGTGATGAAACATTATTGGTGCACACCTCCTGAGATTTCTTTATTAAAAACAAGATTATAAAAAAGATATAGATTCACTGGAAGAAGTACATAAAGATTTACAAGGATGATAGGAAAACTGTGGGCATATATCTTATGAGAAAGGATACACACTGGGTCTGTTTTATATTTGAAAAAGAAAACTAAGAGGTTATCATACAAAGGCTTTAAAATTTGAATGACATAAACATTATTTCCACCTGTGGGGAAGAATAAACTTGGAGGCTGCCTATATAAGATAGTAACCAAGAAATCAGATACAGCTTTCAGAATAAACTTGCTTACCCAGGAAATAGTGAGATGGGGGACTCAGTATCATGGGGAGTTGGTGAGGCAACTAACATATATGTTTTTAAAGGGAAGCTGGATAATTTTGAGGGAAAATGAGGGGCAAAAAGATACACTGTTCTAGTTAGTTGCTGAATGACGGGAGCATAGATGCAACGATAGCTGATTGAGCTAAATATCCTGTTTATATCCTCCATGGTAATTATGAACCATATGGAAAAAGATAATTGCCAAATAAAATCTATTGCCTGGATTTCATGTTTGTAGTAATGGTAAATCTGTCAGCATCTTTATCCACTGACTCCATGCAGTGAGCTATCAATTATCACCAAGTAATTATAAACTCAGTAACAGATGCAGTGGATGTCTCATAATTCAGCACAATGAATGATTAATGATCATTGGCAAGTGCATTAGACCAAGTTAAGTGGTCCTAACCTCTAATGGCTGTATCGCCTATCAAGCTGCTGTAGGACTGTGATGTTTAACTGGTGTTATCTGATGGCACAGTGGCTCATTGTTTAGTACTGCTGCCTCACAGCACCAGGAATCTGAGTTTGATTCCAGCCTCGGGTGACAGTGTGGAGTTTGCACATTCTCATTGTGTCTGCGTGGGTTTCCTCTAGATGCTCCAGTTTCCTCTCTCAGTCCAAAGATGTACAGGTTAGGTGAATTAGCCATGTTAAATTGCCCTTAGTGTTCAGGGATGTGAAGGTTAGGTGCATTAGCCGGAAGTAAATATAGGGTACAGGGAATGGGTCTGGGTGGGTTACTGTTCAGAGGGTCTGTGTGGACTTGTTTCCACATTGTAGGGATTTTATGATATTGTCTCAAAGTGCAATCAAGTGAGCCAAATTGTCCTCACTTTTACCCAAGATAAAGTTAGTAGATTGGAGTAAAGGTTCAAAAATATCTGTATAGCTTTAGTGTATGCACTAGTCCTGGAGGCCAGCTATCTGCATCAGACTGTGTTAGCCATAATTAACATGCTGCGAGCCCACCTCCCAGTTAGGGGTTTTCAAGGTTTAGAGCACCGACATTAGATTAGAATAGAATTTCCAATAGAGTTACAATTACATAAAGTTCTCGATATACTCCATTTTGGGCACTACATCCCAAAAAGGATACACAGGTCTTGGAGTGAATGCAGCATCTATTCATCAGACTAATATGTAAGAATGTAAGGTATGAAGACTGGGTATATAGACGATACATTTATTTGAATTTTAGAACATTTTAAAGGCGACTTAATTTTAGGAGTTTAAGATAATCAAGAAGGCATACAATAAATTTAGAGCTAGGTTGTTCAGGAGTAATGCCTGATGGAAATCTGGAGTTCTTCACCAGTCACCCAGTGAGAAAGTGGCATCAGTTAGAAATTGCCACCCTCCAGGGTACAGAGCTCCAACAGGTTCAATGAACTGATCAGAGAAAGAAAAATGACTCACTTTTCCTTCGTCAGCTTTCTCTTGTACATCACTGCTGAAACCAATATACTTTGTAGGTGCATCTATCAATCTCTGTCAAGGTACCTTCTCTTATTCCAATTATCATTAACGCTCACCCTCTTTATATCAGTGCCACACCCATCTATTGTATCAGATAATGGTTCTGAGGGGATTAATATTCATGTTACATTAGTTCCACCCATTCTACTGATGTCTTATACAGTCTGTGGATGGGTTCTGCTCTCACTTTCAGAGGGAGCAGATATATCTGTACTAACTCCCAAAGGTCTTAGTAGTTAGACTGACAAACTATAGTTGTAGCTTATTGCTACCCCTGCAATTAAACATCTTGTTAGAGGGTTTTATCAAATAGGACATAGAACAGTACAGCACAGGAATAGGCCCTTCAGCCCACCATGTCTGCACCAACCATGATGCTATTCTAAATAAACTAATCCGGCGGGTCGGTGTGGACTTGTTGGGCCGAAGGGCCTGTTTCTACACTGTAATGTAATCTAATCTAATCTAATCTAATCCCATCTGCCTGTATGTGGTCCATATCTCTCATATTCTTGCCTGTTCACGTGTCTGTCTAAATGCCTCTTAAACATGTCTATTATATCTGCTTCTACCACTTCCCCGGGCAGTGCATTCCAGGCACCTGCTCCTCTTCTGTGCAAAAAACTTGGCGAACACATCTCCTTTAAATTTTCCCCCTCTCACCTTCAACCTTTTCTCCCCCAAATTTTTGACATTTCCACCCTGAGAAAGAAAACTCTGACTATCCACCCAATCCATGCCTTTCTTAATTTTATATACTTTTGTGGGTGGCACGGTGGCACAGTGGTGCCTCACAGCACCAGAGACCCCGGTTCAATTCCCACCTCAGGCAGCTGTCTGTGTGGAGTTTGGAAGTTCTCCCCGTGCCTGCGTGGGTTTCCTCCAAGTGCTCTGGTTTCCTCCCACAGTCTAAAAATGAATTGGCCATGCTAAATTGCCCATAGTGTTAGGTGAAGGGGTAAATGTAAGGGGGTGGGTTGCTCTTCAGAGGGTCAGTGTGGACTTGTTGGGCCGAATCTAATCTAATCTTTTATCAAGTCACCCCTCAGTCTCCAGTGCTTTAGGAAAACATTCGAATTTTGTCCAATACACTCCAATCCAGGCAAAATCCTAGTAAATCTCTTTTGCTGCCTCACCAAAATCTTCACATCCTTCATAAAATGTGAAGACCAGAACAGCATACATTACTCCAAATGTTGCCTAACTAAAGTTTTATACAGCTGCAACATGACTTGCCAACTTTAATACAGAGTGCCCCAACCAGTGAAAGCAAGCATACTGTTCTCCTTCTTTGTCACCTTTTCCATTTGTGCTGACAATTTCAGGGAGCTACGGACTTGCATCCCAAGATCCCTCTCATTATCAAAGCTTCCAAGGATCCTGCCATTAGCTGTATACTTTCCTCTTGCATTTGACCTCCCAAAATGTATCACCTCACACTTGTCCAGATTAAACTGCATCTGCCATTTCTGTGCACAACATTCCAATGGATTTATATCCCATAATATCCTTTTACAACCATCCTCACTATACACAACTCCATTGATTTTTATGATGTATTTTAACTTACTATAATCAGACCACCTAGATTTTCAACTACATAATTTAGCTATGTTACAAACAACATCGTACAGATCCTCACAGAACTCAACTGGTCACAGACACCCAGTCAGAATAGCACCCCTCCACAACTACCTTCTGATTTCTATGACCAACCCAATTTTGCATCCAACTTACCAACTCACTGTGGATCATATGTGACTTAATCTTCTGGACCAGCCTACTGTGCAGGACCTTGTCAAATGCTTTAGTGAAGTGCAGATAGGCAACATCCACTGCCTTACCCTCACCAATCATCTTTGTCACTTCTTTAAAAAATTTGAATCAAATCTGTGAGACAAAACTTCCCCACTACTCTTAATTCTTCATTCTTTTCCAAATGCAAATAAATCCTGTCCCTAAGAATCTTCTCCAATAATTTCCCTACCACTGATGTTAGGCTCACTGGCCTATAATTTCCTGGATTATGCCATTACCTTTCTTAACAAAGGAACAGCACTGGCTGTTCTCCAGTGTTCTGGGACCTTGCCTCTGGCGAAAGAGGGTATAAAGATCTCTGTCAAGACTCCAGCAATCTCTTCCCTTGTCTCCCTCAGCATTCTGGGATAGCGCTTACCAGACCTTGGAGATTTAAGGGTGGACAATATCCTTCTTAATATCGACATGCCCTGGAATATTAATATACCACTCCTTAAGCTTACTATCCTCCATGCCCTTCTCCTTGGTGAATACCGATGCAAAGCACTCATTAATGACCTCACCCACTTTCTCCAGCTCCACACATAAAATCTCTCCTATGTCCTTGAAAGGACTTAGCCTTTCCCCAGTTAACGTCTTGGCCCTAATATGTGGATAAAGTACCTTGGGATTCTCCGTAATCCTACTGACCAAGGATATTTCATGACCCATTCTAGCCATCCTAATTCTGTGTTTAAGTATTGCATTATAATTCTCAAGGCCCTTGTCAGATTTCAGTTTCTTAAACCATGCGTATACTTCCTTTTTCTTTCTGAATAAACCTTCAATGTCTCTTGTCATCCAGGGTTCCTGAATCTTGCCATCCTTATCTTTCAACCTCATTGGAACATGCCAGTCTTAAACTCTGAGCAGCCTTTAAAAGGCTCCTCCATGTCAGATGTGTGCTTGCGCTTAAACACCCACCCTCTAATTTATCTCTCCAGTTCCTCCTTAAAATACTCTTGTAAGTAGTCATCCCCAAATTTGGTGCATTCACCCGAGAACCAGTCTTATCCTTATCCAAAGTTATCTGTTGCGTAAGAATTATGCTTCTTCTGAAGACACTCTTCAATGGTTTATACTAAACCAAGGACCCCAAGACAAAGCAAAAATAAAGGATAATTGGTGTCATTGAACTCCTGGTAGAGGTAGAAAATACCACAAAGTGGTCACCTAGGAAACTATCACGTGGTTTCTGCAGTGTGTATCTGATCCCCTACCTTGAAGGGAAAAGAATACCAGAAGAAGGGTTTTCAAGGAAGTGAGTTCAGCACTTTAAGAGCACTTTAACAGTTAGGAAAAGAGAGAAAAGCCATCCAAATCTCAAAAATACAGAGATATTAGCAAAGGAGACTCTGTTAAGAGTTACTGAAGGTTCCAGGAAGTAAAATTAGAGATCCTTAAAGAAAAAGAAAATAATATTATGAAAAGTAGTGTAAGACCAGAAAGGGAAGACAACGAAGTATGAAAGAGAGTTCCCATTTCTTTCAGTAGGCATCATTATGATTAACATTAGGCTCCAGAAAGACAGCTGCAAAGAATATTAAAAGTGCCAGAAAAATAGTGGGCTGGAGCAATGGAATTAGGAAAGCTTCAGAATTTATTTAAGCTGAAACAAGCCCATTTAAAGAAATCTAGTGAAAGATTCTGTCAGAAAAGTAAAAGTCAGGGTTTAAAGAAAACACGTTTAAAAGGACTGTGACTTTAATGAAGGTGCAATTGCAAAGGATGGATTTATAAAGGCTACAAAAACCGAAATTGCTGGCAAAACTCAACAGGTGTGGCAGCATCTGTGGGAAGAAAGCAGAATTAATGTTTCGAGTTTAGTGACTCTTCATCAGTTGTGGTGCTGCCAATCCTGCTGAGTTTTGCCAACAATTTCAGTTTGTGTTTCAGATCTCCAGCATCCGCAGTTTGTTCTTCTATGTATAAATGCTACAACCAGTGAATGTTATTTGAAAATTTGTTTAGAAACAGTGTTTGATATTTTCAACTCTGAAAAGTGACAAAATTTCCATTTTACCCAGAAAGAAGCAAGAAGTCTCAATTTTATTATAGAGATAGGGAGATAGTAAAATGAGTGGGTAACCATGATATTTATTGTTAAAATGATGTTAGACATCTGATTAGAGTAGAAAATCCCTTAAGGTAGTACAGAGATACTATATTACAAAGAAGCACATTTTAAATGCTTAAAAGTAGAAATTACATCTGAACCACGAGTAACACAACTGCTGTAAGAATACATATTTTTCAAAGTCTTTCATTTTGCATTCATCAGTACAAATAGTACTCACAAGAATACAATTCTGTGGGAAGACCAACATTTATAGTGAATGAGAAGGGAGTACTGACTGGTTGGTAAGTGGATTTTGAGCAAGGCATTGCCCTGAAAAACATATCAGTGAATGGCTATTGCCGATTGAAACTGACAGAGTGCTGTATTGTTTGACGTGTAAAGAACAGAATCCTTTGTACTAACATATGTAGCTTCCAGTACAAGCAGACAGTACCACACTGTGAGCCAAATTAGTTATCACTGCAATTCTTTGCATTTTCAGTATTATCCTGCAAATGTTATCCAATGAAGAATCACATCTACACTGGAGCTGTGTAGTGAGGTTTGCAAGTGAAAAATGGGTACGTGTCAGGAATATATTTCTCACAAACAGCTGAAGGGATATGATGTTTGATATGATGCACCAGTCTTTGGGATGTATGATCTACATACCTGGTATCACACCATATATCAATTTACTCATTTGTATAATAGGTAGACCATCTTTTTGTTTGATGGTAACATCGCATTGAAGGTGACTATATGAATTTCAATCTTAGTATAACCAGTTAGAGATCACAGGATTGAAACATATAGAATTCTGAAGAGGCTTGATAGGACATAAGATGAGAGGATGTTTCCCCTAATGGGAGAGTCGCAGACTAGAGGTCACAGTCTCAGATTTAAGACTGAGATGGGAAGGTTTTTCTTCTCTCAGAGAGTTGTGAGCATTTGGAACACTTTGTCACATTGACCATTGGGGGGCCTTGTTTATATTTAAAGCTAAATACATAGATTTTTGATTGGTCAGTGAAGCAAAGGTTACAGGAAAAACACAGGAAAGTGGACATGAGGAATGTAGGATTAAACATGATCCTATTGAATAGCAGAACAGACTCGAGAGGCTGGACAGCCTACCCCTGCTCTTATTTTGCATGGTTTTATGGACTAGTGGAATGTTCAATCCTCTATCTTTTGAAACAATACAGTTAAGGTCAGTGACTGACGGAGATAGTGCTGAGTGAGCAGCAGTCTTTCTGTAACATGACAGTGAGTGTGAAAAAGTATACTTCACAATAGAGGTTATAGTGATTGTAACGAAGTCAGCCAGGTGGATCTCATGGACCATGAGGTCCCTGATTGAGGTTAAGTCCCCGGGACCTGATGGTCTACATCCCAGGGTACTGAAGGAGGTGGCTCCAGAAATCGTGGATGCGTTGGTGATTATTTTCCAGAGTTCAATAGATTCGGGATCAGTTCCTGCGGATTGGAGGTTGGCTAATGTTGTACCACATTTTAAGAAAGGTGGGAGAGAGAAAGCAGGAAATTATAGACCAGTTAGTCTGACCTCAGTGGTGGATAAGATGCTGGAGTCTATTATAAAGGATGAAATTACGACACATCTGGATAGTAGTAATAGGATAGGCATGGATTTATGAAGGGGAAATCATGCTTGACTAATCTGGAATTTTTTGAGAATGTAACTCTGAAGATGGACGAGGGAGATCCAGTAGATGTAGTGTACCTGGACTTTCAGAAAGCTTTTGATAAAGTCTCACATAGGAGGTTAGTGAGCAAAATTAGGGCGCATGGTATTGGGGGCAAAGTACTAACTTGGATTGAAAGTTGGTTGGCTGATAGGAAACAAAGAGTAGTGATAAATGGCTCCATTTCGAAATGGCAGGCAGTGACCAGTGGGGTACCGCAGGGATCAGTGCTGGGACAGCAGCTTTTTACAATTAATGATATAGAAGATGGTATTAGTAATAACATTAGCAAATTTGCTGATGATACTAAGCTGGGTGGCAGGGTGAAATGTGAGGAGGATGTTAGGAGATTACAGGGTGACCTGGACATGTTAGGTGAGTGGTCAGATGCAGTTTAATGTGGATAAATGTATGCTTATCCACTTTGGTGGCAAGAACAGGAAGGCAGATTACTACCTAAATGGAATCAATTAATGTAAAGGGGCAGTACAAAGAGATCTGGATGTTCTTGTACACCAGTCAATGAAGGCAAGCATGCAGGTACAGCAGGTAGTGAAGAAGGCGAATAGCATGCTGGCCTTCATAACAAGAGGAATTGAGTATAGAAGCAAAGAGATGCTTCTGCAGCTGTACAGAGCCCTGGTGAGACCACACCTGGAGTACTGTGTGCAGTTCTGGTCTCCAAATTTGAGGAAAAGACCATTTAGGACAGAGATGAGGAGAAACTTCTTCACCCAGAGAGTGGTGGCTGTGTGGAATGCTCTGCCCCAGAGGGCAGTGGAGGCCCAGTCTCTGGATTCATTTAAGAAAGAGTTGGATAGAGCTCTCAAGGATAGTGGAATCAAGGGTTAAGGAGATAAGGCAGGAACAGGATACTGATTAAGGATGATCAGCCATGATCATATTGAATGGTGGTGCAGGCTCAAAGGGCAGAATGGCCTACTCCTGCACCTATTGTCTATTGTCTATTGTTAATCTGGTCCAATTAGGGAGCCCTGGCTGACAGATTAGAGCAGGAGTATCAGACAATCTGACACTCTGACAGCTGCCTCTGAGAGAGCTATAAAATAAAGTACGTAAGTAAAGGGTGACTTGGTGATGGGAAACTAGTTATTTTAGTGACTTTAAGAGAAAAGTACCCTCCTGAAGAAATTCACTTGCAACAATCATCTTTGTGTTGAGGTAAGCATTTCAGGCATCATGTGACTACTTGGGAAGATCAACTCGATCAATTCCGCATTGAAGACTGGACCCAGTATGTGGAAAGAATGCATTATTTTTCTAGGCAAATGATAATGGAGCAAATGAAATGCACCAAGAAATTCTCCTGACAGTTTGTGAACCTGAAGCTTTTTCAGTTATAGGAGCTTAACTTTTCCTGAGGCACCAGAAGCTAAAACCTTTCAAGAATTGACAGACCTGGTTAAGGAATAATACGACACCAAGCCTCCTCTAATTCTGAGATGCTGTCAGTTCTACTTGGCAATTCAAGAATTAAGGGAATCCATATCAGAATATTTGGTTATGTTAAGACAACTGGCAGAGGCACATGACTTTGATTTGACCCTAAAAGAGTTGCTGAGAGTCTGTTTGGTATGTGGGATTAATGACATAACCATGCAAAAGTGCCTACTCGCTGAAGGCCAACTGGATTTCAAGCAAACATGATAATTATCATTATCATTGGAAAATGCAACAAGTGGAACTTATGAGTTCTAGGGTATACCGATAGAAATGGACACCTTCGCCAGGCTGACCCCACTTGACTGAAGACAATTGCATAGCCTCACTCAGGACATATCCTGAACAGAGGGACTCTAAGGTCAGCCCACAGCAAAACCCCAAAACAAAGCCAAGCCTCAGCCAAACAGTTTACATTTTCTTCAGGTTTCAGGTCAGCAAACCATTGTAGTTGTTGCCAGTTTGCTGACATGACAGAGCAAAAGAGTCTAACTCGATCTGCACTGAGTAAGAGAACTTATAGGGCAGTATGCAGTAGAATGCATATCCTGGAAAGCCCATATACATTTAGCTTGGAACAGTTAAATTGCTTAGCAATGTCCATATCAGAATTAATCAAAGTAAATGTCTGGTTAATGGTCACCCAGTTCTAATGGAAGTTGATACCAATGTGGCTATATCAGTGGTTGCAGAACCAGTCATTGACAAAATTTATTCCAGACTCCAACCTGTAAGTTGCATCAGACTTCAGTTAAACTGAGAACCTACACTTAGGAACTTTTACAGACTAAGGGTACAACTTTGGGTTTGGTCTTGTATGAGAAGCAGTTGGTCTAGTTACCACTGATTGTATGTAGTAAAAGGCTCGGGCAAAAACCTGATATGGGTAAAATTGGTTGAGAAAGATTAAACTTGATTGGCTCAACACTTTTCGATTAGAAAATAACTGCCTGAGTAAAGTCCTAATTAAATATCCGGAGGTTTTTCAGGAATGGCTTGGGACTATCAAAGGGAGCAAAGCCACCTTGCATGTTGACCAGGAAGCAATTCCATGATTCTGCAAGGCCCATCCAGTACCATTTGCATTACAGGCAAAAGCAGAAATCAGAAAGTTGGAAAGCGTAGAAATCATCAAACCAGTACAGTTTGAGGAAGGGCAGGACCGGTTGTACAGATTGTGAACCGAAGTGGGGTTTGCCTTTCTGGGGATTTTAAAGAAACGATAATCGGCTTTTCTAAGCTGGGTAAATGCCCGATTGTTCGCAAAGAAGATTTATATGCAAAGCTGGCTGGGGGCAAGGAGAGGCAGTCCTTCATGAAATTGGACATGAGCCATCTTTTCTTGCAATTGCAGTTAGATGAGGATTTCCAGAAGTATGCTGCACTCAATACCCATTAGGTCAATGAGCTAAGGAGTGGCAGATGGAGTTAGTTTGGATAACTATAAGGTATTGCATTTTGATAAGACAAACAAGAGCAAGGCTTATATAATTAAACATAGGGCCTTGCGTAGTATTGTAGAACAAATTGATGTAGGCATTCAATGGCATAATTCTTTGAACTGTGCGTCACATGTATAGAGATTGGTTAAGAAGACATTTAACATGCACGCCTGCGTTGCTGACACCATTGAGTCTAGGAGTTGCAATGTCATATTGAGGTTGTGCAGGACATGTATGAGGCCTCTTCTGGAGTACTCTGTCCAGTTAGAGTCTTAGAGCTGTACAGCATGGAAACAAACCCTTTGATCCATGCCAGCCAGATGTTTTAAATTAATCTTATTCCATTTGCCAGCATTTAGTTCATATCCCTCTAAACTCTTCTTCTTCATGTACCATCCAGATGCCTTTTAAATGTTGTAATTGTACCAGCCTCCACTACTTCCTCTGACAACTCATTCCATACATGCACCATCCTTTGTGTGAAAAAACTGCCCCTTAGTCCCTTTTTAAATCCCTTCGGAAACCTCTGTCCTCTAGTTTTGGACTCCCCTATCCTGGGAAAAAGAACTTGGCTATTCACCCTACCCATGCCTTCCCCCCCCCCCC
>NC_057718.1:74424970-74447970 GCF_004010195.1 Chiloscyllium plagiosum | reverse complement strand
ACCTGTATAAGGTCATCCATCAGCTTCTAATCCTCCAGGAAAAATAACCCCAGCCTATTCAGCCTCTCCCTATTGCTCATGCTTTCCAACCCCAGCAACATCCTTGTTAATCTTTTCTGCATCCTTTCAAGTTTAACAACATTTTTCCTATAGCAGGTAGACCAGAATTGAATGCAGTATTCTGCATCCAACTTCTATACTCAATGCACTGACCAAAAAAGGCAAGCATACTAAATGCTTTCTTCACTGTCCTGTCTACCTGTGACTCCATTTTCAAGGAATTATGAACCTGTAACTCCAAGTCTCTTTGTTCAGCAACACTCCCAAGGACCCTACCATTAAGTATATATGTCTTGCCCTGATTTGCCTTACCAAAATGCAGCACCTCACATTTATCTAAATTAAACTCTATCTGCCATTTTGAGGCCATCAGTCCATTTGATCACAATCCCCTTGTATTCTGAGGTAACCTTCTTCACTGTCCACTATACTACTGAGTTTGGCGTCATCTGCAAACTTATCAACCATGCCTCCTATATTCTCATCCAAACAATTTATATAAAAATGATAGGAAGTATGTTGTTAAACTAGAGTGGTTTCAGCAAAGATTTACCAGGATTGCTAGGAATGGAGGGTTTGAGTTGTAAGGAGAGGCTAGCCAGACTGGAATGTTTTTATTGGAGCAAAAGAGGTTGAGGCATGACCTCAGAGGTTTAGAAAATCATGAGCAGTATAGATAAGGTGAATGGCAGGTCTGTTTTCCCTAGGGTGGAGGATTTCGAGACCAGGGGACATATCTTTAAAGTGTGAAAAGAAAGTTTTGAAAAAGACATGAGAAGCAACTTTTCACACAAGTGCTTCGTGTGTGGAAAGAACTTCCAGAGGAAGTGGTGGATGTGGGTATAGTTACAGCATTTAAAAGACATTTGGATAAGTACATGAGTAAGAAATGGAGGGATAGGGGCCAAGCGCAAGAAGGTGAGACTAGTTTAGTTCAGGATTATGATGAGCAAGGTCTGGTTGAACTGAAGGGTTTGTTTCTGTACTGTATGATTCCATGACTTTGACTAAATAGTTGTGGTTCCAACATGGAAATAAGGGTTTGTACCAGTGTAGGAGACTGCCTTTAGGGTATTGTCAGTCTGTGAATTTTTTTAGTGGACGATGGAGAACATTTTACAAGCTATACCCCAGGTCACCATTTATCTAGATGATGTGCTAAAAGCAGGGAAGTACAATGGGGAGCACTTAGAGAACATAGAACATAGAAGAATACAGCGCAGTACAGGCCCTTCGGCCCTCGATGTTGCGCCGAACTTGGGCAAAGTCCTTAAATGTTTCTCCCAAGCAGGCATATGCCTTATAAAAGGAAAAATATGTGTTCCAGGCACCAGAAATGACCTACTTGGGTTACAGAATCAACAAGATTGGGTTACAATCATTGGAAGATAAAGTGAGGGCACTCAAAGCTGCCCCAGCTCCCATGCCTATACCAGAACTTGGGTCTTTCCTGAGGCTGATGAATTATTACAGAAAGTTCAAACGTAACCTGGTCTCCATCCTGGCACCTTTTCATCAATTCTTAAAAAAAGTTTGGCCTTGGAAATGGTCACAGAAGCAAGACAAAGTTTTCCGTGAAATGAAGAAACAGCTATCATCCTCTAAAGTGTTAGCCCATTCTGATCCAAAGTGAAATCTGGTATTGACATGCAATACCTCATCAGAGGTGACCCAATGGACAGCAACACCCAATAGTTTTTTCATTCAGGACTTTAACTAATGCTTAGCATAAACACGCCCAGACAGCGAAGGAAGGTTTGGCAGTCATATTTGGAGTCAATAAATTCCACCAATATCTTTATGGATGTAAATTTGTAATATTAACAAACCACAACTGCCTGCTAGGTCTATGTAAAGAGGACAAGGCCACACTGCCCATAGCATCAGGGAAAATTCAGTGATGGGCTGTAATACTAAGTGCATATAATTACAAGTTTGAACACCATCAGGAAGCAAATGCTGATTCATTGAGCCACTCCCATTGGCAGATACACCACAGGTAGTACCATTACTGGAAAACTCTGTAATCATTTTAAATTTTCTGACATACTCCCAGTCACAACTGACAATATCAGACTTTAGAAACAAAGATCTAGTCCTGGAAAAACAGAAACAGCTGGTGGTGATGGGTGAAGCCAAAGTGCCATTACAACCTTTTTGGACTTAGAGACACCTGATCACAGTACAGGATGCCATAATAGTATGGGGAGCAACAGTGATTGCTCTGAGCAAAGGTCGTCATCAGATACGGGCTGAACTCCACGAGGGTCATTCATGGGTTTCCAAACTGAAGATATAGGTGAGAAGCTATGTCTGGTGGCCAGGATTGAATGCCAACATAGCAGTGTTAGTGCCCAGTTTGCCTTCAAGGACAATGATTACTGCCAGCAGCTCCCCCACATTCATGAGAGTGGCTGTGTTAACCTGGGAGTCTGACTATGCAAATCCTTTTATGAGCTCTATGTTCATTGTGGATGCCCACTCAAAATAGCTGGATGTGCGTAGAGATTATTCGTCAAACACAGGGACAACAAAAAAAAACTGTATGCATCTTCTGTGATACACAGATTCCTGGAAGTGTTGATCACAGATAAAGGACCATTGTTTACCAGGAGGGAATTGAAGTGTTACCTAAAGTTGAATGGTATTTGAAATAGAAAACAACTCCATACCATCCATCATCCAATGGCCTGGCAGAAAAAGAAATCCAAATTTTGAAGGTAGGCTTAAAGAAATAGCCTACAATTTCACTAGATACTAAACTACCCTGGTTCCTATTTGATTATAGGATCACCCCTCATGCAACTTCAATAATAGTTACAGCAGAGTTGTTAATGAGGAGAAGACTCTCCACCAGGTTAAATCTGATCTTCCTGGACCTGGCGGGGGAGGCTGAAATGGCATCAGAAATGCCAATACTGGACATAAGACTCCACTAAATGAAAGAGACAGTTTACTTCAAGGGATGAAGTTTGGTATAGGCACCTCGGGAATGGCCTTGTATGGAGAAGAGGCATAGTCAATGTGAGGTCACAACCTGTGACATATAAAGTTTGGGTACGTTCAACGGTCCTAAATAAGCATATGGACCATATGAAAGCTACAAAATCACAAATGGTGCCTGGCTCCTCAACAGCCTTTCCAACTCTTCTGAAACCCATATGTTCTCCCTGTCCATCAAGCATTGAAGATACCTTGGAATCCAAGATGGACACAGCAGATGTCACTGCCTCAACACTTTTGCCACCTGAAGAAGAGAATAAATTTCTCCCTATGTGCTCCAGTGCAAGATACAAGTTACTGTGTGTTCCATGCTGCCCATAACAGAGCTAGAGGAACCTGACCTGGTGCTATAACACTCTGGGTGATACTACAAAAAAAACTACGAGGAGAAAGTGAGGTCTGCAGATGCTGGAGATCAAAGTTGAAACTTTATTGCTGGAACAGCACAGCAGGCCAGGTGTGCTGTTCCAGCAATAAAGTATCAACTACAAAAAAAACTAGCCTGTGCCCTCAGACTCAGGGGAGAAAGGATGTAGCGATTGTAATGAGGTCAACCAAGTGTACCTCTTAGAATATGGGTTCCCTGAATAGGGCTGTAAATCTGGTCCAAGGAGAGAACCCTGGTTGATAGATATAGACAGGAGTGTCAGACATCCTGATACACTTGAGATCTGACTCTGAGGGCGCTGGACTCTCTATATGTCAATAAAGAATGACTTGGTGATGTCATGCTGGCCTCTGTAGATTTATTTCAAGGTTAACTAAAGTCAGCCAGTCTGATCAATGTTTTAAACCACACACGAGAGGTACCACGAGAGGCAGATTCACAGATCCAGGGTATGGGCAAGAAGAAATTGTCTAGTCTAAACATCCAAGGTACTGCAGAAAATATCCTATTTCTTTCAATTAGAAAATGATTGCCTCATCCTGAAATCCAGGATTCTACAAGGAAGAATATGTTTATTTCAACAGAGCAACTGTCTTCCAAGAATGAAATTCAGGAGATTAATGTTCCTACAGATAAGGTAATGGATCAACAATGACAGCTATAAAGAACAACATCTTCCATGAAGCATATGAAGATAAAAAATAATTCAGCAGGTAAATGATTCACAGATTAGAACCAGGGTCAACTGTCCTTGAGCAAGACACCTACCATTCTTCAAAATATTCATTTGGAGAAAAGTGTGAACCACTCAGGCCTGTATTTGTGAACTTAGAAAGTTGAGGGGAAATAGATGAGAGGTAACTCTAATTTTGTCATATCATAATTGGACAGGCAGGTAGTACTGAGGAAGTGGGGAGGCTACAGAAGGATCTAGACAGGTTGGGAGAGTGGTCCAGGAAATGGCTGATGGAATTTAACGTGAGCAAGTGCGAGGTCTTGCACTTTGGCAAAAAGAATAAAAGCATAGACTACTTTCTAAATGGTGAGAAAATTAATAAAGCCAAAGCACAAAGGAATCTGGGAGTGCTAGTCGAGGATTCTCTAAAGGTAAACATGCAGGTTGAGTCCATGATTAAGAAAGCGAATGCAATGTTGTCTCTTATCTCAAGAAGGTTGGAATATAAAAGCAGAGATGTACCACTAAGACTTTATAAAGCTCTGGTTAGGCCCCATTTGGAGTACTATGTCCAGTTTTGGTCCCCACACCTCAGGAAAGACATACTGGCACTGGAACGTGTCCAGCGGAGATTCACACGGATGATCCCTGGAATGACAGGTCTAACATATGAGGAACGGCTGAGGATACTGGGATTGTATTCGTTGGAGCTTAGAAGATTAAGGGGAGACTTAATAGAGACATACAAAATAATACATGGCTTGGAAAAGGTGGATGCTAGGAAATTGTTTCCGTTAAACGAGGAGACTAGGACCCGTGGACACAGCCTTAGAATTAGAGGGGGTCATTTCAGAACAGAAATGCAGAGACATTTCTTCAGCCAGAGAGTGGTGGGCCTGTGGAATTCATTGCCACGGAGTGCAGTGGAAGCCGGGACGCTAAATGTCTTCAAGGCCGAGATTGATAGATTCTTGTTGTCTAGAGGAATTAAGGGCTACGGGGAGAACGCTGGTAAGTGGAGTTGAAATGCCCATCAGCCATGATTGAATGGCAGAGTGGACTCGATGGGCGAAATGGCCTTACTTCCACTCCTATGTCTTATGGTCTTATAATTGTGTAATAGGTTAATTATGATAAAATAGCTTGGGTAGATGTACATGGTAACTGTCTAAAGGGATTAATGTTCATGTTACAATAGTGTTTGCTTCCTGGACTTTGGCTGATGCCAAACACAAATATGCACAGATAGAGAAGGAAGGTTTGTGGACGTAAATTTGAAATAGTAACAGACTGTAAGTCGCTGTTGGGACTGCTTAACAAAGACAAGGCTGTCACCCCATAGCTTCTGGTCAAATTCAGCTGTGGGCCCTTATTCTGAGTATGTACAGTAACAAGATGGAACATTGCCCAGGAGGCTAAGTGGAGAATGTGGATGCTTTGAGCCACCCCCCACTGGCAGTTACACCATCAGTGGTGCCTCTCCCGGAAAAGTCCAATCTGGGGTTTAAACTTTCTCGATACCCTTCCAGTCACTGCTGATAATATCTGGCTGTGGACGCAAAACATCCCTGGACCTGGCAACACTAAAACAGCGCATGATGTTGATGAGGGAAACAAAAGGGCCATCACAATCAAAATTGAAGCCTTTCTGGACCCAGCGAGTCAGGATCACAATAAAGGATAGCATTTTATTTTGGGGAGTAAAGAGTGATTGCCCCAAGTAAAGGTTGCTGTCACATTTTGGCTGAACTTCACCAGGGGTTTCTAAAATGAAAATATTGGTGAGATGGGTAGGTCTCACCGACATAGCTGCTTGATAGGACAGTATCCAGAATGCCAACAAGGACAAAAATTACCATATGAATGGCCCTGCATGAACACAACGCGAGGTCAAGTCCCATGATATACAAAGTTCGGGTAGGTGAGGCAGTCCTGAACAAACATTGGATCACATGAAATCTGCTATTATCACAAATGGGACAGGAGCAAAATGTACCTGGCCCCTCAGAACAGCCAGAAAGGCTGTCAGAAACTGTGGGTTCTCCCACTCTGTCTAGCATTGAAGAAACCTCAGAGTCCAAGGTGATTGCAGCCTATGTTACCACCTGAAGAGGGGGAATTTCTCCCGAGACCCTCTGGGTGGAAGAGACGGGCTACTGTCTGGTACAGGCCGGCTGTGTGCGGGTCAGAGTTGGAGGAACCAGACTTGTGGGTCCCAGGAGAAGCTACAAGAAAACAAACAGGCTGACTTCCCCAGATCTAGGGGGAAAGGGATACAGTGATTAGAACGAGTTTGGCCAGATGGATCTCATTGAGTATAAAATCCCTGATTGGGGCTGGCCTAATCAGGGAGCCCTGGCTGACTGTAAATAAAATGGGGGAATTGTGGGAAAAGATCTGCCACCCTGCCTACCCACAGCATGGCCAAAAACAACACAGAAAATCAAGCCTATCTAAACCATACAAGGAACACCCAGAATGCCTGAGCATTGACCAAACAGGCTGACAAGGAAAACCAGACGTGACCACAGTCACTCACAGACTAGGGAATACACTCTCGAAGACAATCTGACAATAAGCTTCCTGGTCCCGATAAACACAGCTGTCTCAAAACCCTAAGGGCAGTCTCATACCCCAGTGATACCAAAGCCACACAAAGGACAGGTCAGACGGAGAGGCACCAGAATACCTCGCTCATAGGACAGCAACAATGAAAGAGTCATTAGGGACATTTAAGCGACTGCTGGACATGCACATGGATAGCAGTGATTTGAGGGGTGTGTAGGTTAAGTTATTATATTTTACAATAGGATTAAACCTCGGCACAACATCGTGGGCCAAAGGGCCTGTTCTGTGCTGTACTTTTCGATGTTATATGTTCTATGAAAATACCTTACTGCCAAGAAAAGGGACATTCTCACCTACCCTCAAAGAGAGCTGGAATCTCCTGATCCCATTAGGAACTGATTGATGCTGGCAGGATGCTTCATTGTATCTACATTCAGGACATTTTTCTGATTATTGCTTTGCTATTATCACAATTGTAGCTTCATTACTTGACTATCAAGACTATTGTATTTTCACTATTTTTAATTAGTATCATTGGACTGTATTCCTATAAAACCCAGTTTGATTCTCAGCTCAAAGAAGAGAGTACCGGCTATCTGGACAAACTGTGCTGTTTCAGCTTGGTCAATTTCACTTCCATGATATGGCTGTGTTAATAACTGTTTGTTAATTTCACTTCAATCTGTTTTGTGATCTCTGCTTTATTGGGCTAATTACTCCAACAGTTTGGCATAGTCTCGGTAGGCCCTAATCTCCACAGGGAAGCAAACTTGGATCTAAATTTTGCCCAATTCAGACCTAGTGGCTAGCCCTGCCCCTGTGGGTCAGACCTGTAGCAAAAGGCTGGATGACTGAGGGGTGTGTAGGTTAAGTTATTTTATTATATTATATTATATTATAATCACACAATTATAATCTCACTACTGCGGCAATTCAGCGTTCAGCAACTACGGACGTAGCCTGATAAGGTAGACGGGTAAGTTCCTAAATTGGTCAACTAAATTTTAACCAATTCAGCAGAAGCGCAATCCAACTTGAGGCAGGGCTTGTGCCGCGATCCTGATCCAGCCAGGGGAAAGACGGACAAGCAACGGAAGCCTGACAAGATAGAAGGAGAGGTCACCAATTAAGTATTTGTTTCAAACCTAAGAGATTCTCAGCTCAAAGGAAATCGACGGGGGCCTCATCTGTTCAATGTTTTCTGTCCTGTGTTTTCTGAGTGCTTGTTTTAGGTGTGTCTGTTCGTCTTGCAGTTACCGATTGCTTGTCTTGTCAGTTTCAGGTGTCTGGTCTAAGTGTGTTTATCCAGCAGTTAAGTGTTTGTTTACGTTGCAGTCAGCGATCACTTGTTCAATTGCCCTTTTATTGCTTGTTCTGTCAATCACTTACTGCTTGTGTGTTTCTGTGAATGCTCTCTATGTCTTTCCTTGAAAGCCAAAGTGCAGAACTTAGCAGTCAACCCAGGACGTCCAGTACGCCATGGGTGCACGGAAATCACCCTCTGCTAGAAGTGCCAGCTGTGAGAATGGCTGAAGATGAACAAGGCGACATTGAAGAGGCATGGTAAATACGTGATCTTCAAGACAAAGGTAAGAGTTGCTCTTGTTACACAGTTCCGGCACTGTCCTTTTTGAATTCCCCTAGGTTGCTGTACTGGCCTGGTGGTGTCTTTATGGTGGTCTAGTTGTGCGATTCGGGGGAATGGCTAACACCGTACTAAAACAGACAGGGGACAGCATTACGTTATCCCCTTTACCGGAGACTTTTACACCTGGTCCCAAGGAAATTGGCCATCGGAGGGGGCCCTTTAAATTTGATAAGATTGATTACTGGACCACAGCCATCACAGGTGGGGGGCACGGGGATCCCTCCTGGGACACTGTTTACATGCTGCAGTGTCTTGCAAAGTTCCAGGACAGCCCTCTAAGGCGAAAGACCGCCACAATAACCTCCCCAATGGCGGAGACCCCAGTAACCCTGGACACTGCCCCACAGTTCCCGAGGCGTCCCCTACTGGCTCCAGAGCTGGACCCTCTGCTGAATGAAGTGGCTGCGCAACCCACAGGGAGCTTGCAGCAGAATACAGCAGCCACTGGGCAATCTGAAACACCACCACTGCCCACCACAAATGATAGCCCAGATGCACTGCTGTCCTAAAAAGCCAGGGCACCGACTGCCATTTTCCCCGCATCATGATTGGTTCCACTCCCCTCGATAAGCCCTGGACCCACGCAGAGGTCCGGGTCATGCTACAAGATGCCCCAGACCCATTGAAGCAACCACTCCCATTCTACAACTGGCTACTCCAAATTTCCTCTATCTACAACTGTCTGCCCCAAGATATGCAGACCTTATTGCAGCTCACATATGGGACCCACCAAGCAACCATTCACCCTGCTATTGACTTGCCCATCCGACCCTGGAACACCGCTGCAGACCAGGAGAAACGGCTGGACAGCACCCATGAAGGATGCAATAAAGGCCAGTGCAAGACAGCACGCCAACTTTGGTGCTGTTACCCAGTGTCTGCAGTGAGCAGACGAGCCCTTGCCTGATTTCATTGCCTGCTTTAGGGAGGTCTGGGACTCCTCAGCGGGCATTCTATTAGCAGAGAATGAAAAGCTTGTCGTGCAGACCCTAGTGAACTGAATGCTCCCTACATATGCTCACATTTACAAGTTGCACAATCTCACTTGGAAAACAATGACTGCCTGGGACACTTTAACCACACTTAGTAACTTGGACATAAACGGGCTGTTCACCACGCCAAAACAGAAGAGGGCATTCCCCCAAATCGCACAACTAGACCACCATAAAGATACCACCAGGCCAGTACAGCAACCTAGGGGAATTCAAAAAGGACAGTGCCGGAACTGTGGGAAATCGGGACACTAGGTTAGACAGTGCTGGTCAGGATGCAGGCAAGGTCACCCAGGCCCCTCCACGCTTCCCCACATACCACAGGCATGACAGCAGCACACCAGCCCACAGTGGCAGCCTCGCCAGGCTGCCTACACCATGAACAATCCCTCCCCCCATGCCCCAGAAACTAACTGGGGCTGCCGCGAGAGGGAGGTTTTACAGGTGGTCTCAATACACCTCTCTAACTCCCCATCCAAAAATCCAATGTTGGATGTGGAGTTGGGGGTGAGGGTGGCTCATTTCTTTTCTGGTGGATTCTGGGGCCACCCACTCATCGCATCTCTCTCTCCACAGAAATTTCACCAAGTTCCAAAACTATCTGCACTGTTGAGGTTTCGGGAGTATCCATGACAGAGCCACTCTCCTAACCCGTTAACTTCAGCAATGTACCTGCCGCTGTCCCTGATGCTGCCATTGGATCCGCTGCTTGCCCAGTTGCCCTCCTGGGCCGTCAGATCTTGTATAAATTGAATGCCAGCATCCACTATGCCCCCCAGGATCTCACACTGGAGATCCTGGCTGTCCATTATTCCATGCTGTGGGCAATAATTTTCTACTGCCCTGAACCCTCCAACCAGGCAAGCTCCTTCCGCCTCATCTTCCGCCTCGGAACACTTCAACCCCAGGGCATCAATGTGGATTTTAACAGTTTCCTCATTTCCCCTTCCCCCACCTCATCCTAGCTTCTAGCCTCCAGAAACTCGATCCCCTGACCTGTCCGGACTTGTCCGACCTGCCCAGCTCCTTTTCCACCTATCCACTCCACCCTCTCCTCCCTGACCTATCACCTTCATCTCCTTCCCCACTGACCTATTGTACTCTATGCCACTCTCTCCCACCCCCACCCTCCTCTAGCTTATCTCTCCATGCTTCAGGCTCTCTGCCTTTATTCCTGATGAAGGGCTTTTGCCCGAAACGTCGATTTTGCCTGTCCTCGGATGCTGCCTGAATTGCTGTGCTCTTCCAGCACCACTGATCCAGATCTGGTTTCCAGCATCTGCAGTCATTGTTTATACCTCCTTCCACAGCTGGTCTTGCTCCAACACATCTACTCACACTCTTCTTGACCCCCTCCTTTCCCTGTTGCCAATGGCCCCTTCATCCCCCACTTTATCTGTCTTCCGCTGGGTGGTACTGACAGACCACTTTATCTGTCATTTTCACTGCACAGCTTCCGGCCGGCAGGACCCGGCATCATCATATGCTGCACTCGCAGACTCTCATCTCGCCCTCACCTCCCCGCTTGCACTCACTGGCCTGTACTTTGTGGGACCACAGAGGGTGGCAGCAGAAGGACAACTCAGCAAGGAACAGGCTGCACTGTTCTGCAACAGCCTGACAGCAGTTCCACACATTCCCTTCATTGCTGAGCCCGTGGCTCCCCAAGGATTTAGTCCTCATGATGATGCGGTTATGACAGCGACCACTCCACTTCATGCCCCTCAGTCAGGCCCCCATCCCTCTGCTAGAGGTTGCCCAACTTGGGCAGGATGAGTTTTATGCGCGCTGTGCTCCTGCTCCAGGTTGCTTTTACCACACAAACCCTAGGCACTGCCCCCTCCTATGAAACCACCTGTTGCTAGCTGACCTTTCAGCATCACTGTGGGCACGGCACCCCAATCATGCAGGACAAGTGATGTCTGCCCCACCACACACTGTCACACTCAGGCAGGGAGCCATCCTGCCGTCTGTACGGCAATACTCATTGTCACCAGCAGCAGTAGAAGAGATCAAGCCAGTTATTGACTCCCTCCCACAACAGGGTGTCCTAGTTCCTATAACCAGTCCATGCAATACACCATCCTACGCATCCCAAGAACCGGGAGGCCAGGAGGCGTTTTGTCCAGGACCTGAGGGCTGTCGATGCAATTGTGATTCCCTGCTCCCCAGTGTTCCTGGACACTAACGCCATACTCACCAGCATCCCTGCTTCCACCCCTTGTTTTTCTGTGATCAGCCTCTGTTCAGCCTTTTTCTCTATTAAATTGTCCCCTGAAAACCGGTAGCTTTTTGTTTTTACATACGGCAGCTGCCAGTACACATGGACCAGGCTTCCCCAGGGTTACACAGAGCCCTACAGTCTATGCTGCTGTAATACACTGCACCCTCTCCACCCTACACCTGCCGTACCACAGCACCTTCCTCCAATACACAGACAATTTGTTACTGGCCTGCATCTGCATTGAATCATGCTATCAGGACACTGTAGCATTGTTGTACTGCCTAGCAGATGCTGAACATAAGGTTTCAATGGAGAAAATGCAACTTTGCCAATACAAAGTATAGTACTGGGACATGAACTCTTAGATGGCCTCAGGACACTATCCAAAGAACGAGTCATGGCCATTACCCAGCTTCCCCTGCCAGCCACAAGAACTCAGCTGCAGGCTTTCCTGGGAATGGTGAATTATTGCAGGCACTGGATCCCAGACCACCACGTCATTGATGAGCCCCTACAAGAGGCATCTTCACCAAAGCAGCCAGTGAAAGTGCAGGCATTCACCCACCTAAAACAGTGACTAGTCTCTGCCCCTGCCCTGGGGGTCCTGGACTACACTCAGCCCTTCCACCTCTATGCAAAAATGGGTACTTCAGATGCTGGATATTAGAGTCAAGATTACAGTAGTGCTGGAAAAGCACAGCAGGTCCGACAGCATCCGAGAAGCAGGTAAATTGACATTTCAGGCAATGAACCCATTCCTGATGAAGGGCTTTTGCCCGAAACGTCAATTATCCTGCTCCTCGGATGCTGTCTGACCTGCGGTGCTTTCCCTTCTAGCTCTATGTTGATGAATCCGAGGAGTTTGCATCCGCATCCTAACACAGCTCTATGGGAATCTCCAGCGCCCTCTTGCTTTTTACTCTGTACACTTACTGCCTGTTGTAAGGGGAATGCCAGCATGTCTAAGAGCTGTGGTAGCAGCCACGGTAACGGTAGAAAAGGCCACCCCCATCGTGCTGGATCACCCATGCACTGTTTTAGTTCCCCATTTGGTCTCCCTGCTGTTAAATTCAGCAGGAACCCAACATTTCACTGCCACCCGGAAAACTGGATATGAGGTCGCTTTACTGTCCAAAGTCAACCTGTCCCTACAACGTGCCCCTGCACTGAACCCCAGCTCCCTGCTCCCACTCACTCAGAATGCCATTGCGAACAACCATGACTGTTTAGACCTTGTCCAGCAAGTTGTCACCCTATGCCCTGATCTCTCTGAAACCTCTTTAGAAACCCTAACCTCATACTCTCACGGATGGGTCCTCCTTCAGGCCCTTGGGCCACTGCACACTGGCAGGGTATGCCATATGCACCCATTTCACAATCCTCTAATCAGCTGTGCTCCCAGATGGCACATCCGCACAGACTAAGGAGCTGTTTGCACTTACTAGGGCTTGTATCATTGCAAAAGGTCACACAGTAAACATTTACACTGGCTCCAGGTATGCCTTTGGAGTTGTTCACGACTTTGGCACACGCTGGAAACAGAGAGGTTTCATCACGTCAGCAGGTGGCTACCACAACACGCAGCACTAATCTCCAACGTCCTGGAAATAATCCTGTTACCCTCTGCCCTAGTGATTATAAAATGCGGTGCCCATACCTCTACCACTGACCCTGTCACCCTCGGGAATGCCTCAGCTGACACAGAGGCCCAGGAAGCCAAACTGCACCCCACCACCTCCGTCCTGCAGGCCCCCAGAATAGTGAAGGCTCCAGTATACCCTGACACCTTGGAGACGGTGCAAGCTGCCCAACAGGCTGCTCCACCACAAGAAAAGGACAGTTAGGGCCTCATTGGGGTCACGCAGTCACCTTTCCTATACCCTGATGGCTGCATCATTTGCCCAAGAGCCCACTTACACATGCTGGCCCTAGTAGCCCATGGCATTGGCCACATGGGCAATAGAGGTATGTTACATACTGTCACACAATTCTAATATGCACCAGGATTCGCTGCCCCTGCCCAAGCCCTGCTGTCACAGTGCTTCAATTGCCTGCAAAACAATGCAAGGAAGCCTATTGCCAGGTATGACCATTTACCAGTTCCTGTGGGGCCTTTCAGCCACTTGCAGATTGACTTTGACTTTGCTCACATACCCCAAAAACAGGGTTACAAATACATCCTTGTCATCATCGACATATTCTCTAAATGGGTGAAAGCATTCCCCGCAAGAAAGGATGATGTATGGACAGTGGTAAAATGCCTCCTAAGGGATATCATCCCCAGATTCAGGGTCCCCAGTAACATAGAGACAGACAGAGGGACTCACTTCACTGCTAGGCTCATGACTGGTAAGGCTCTAGGGATACCATGGTGACATCACATCCATACCAACCCCAGTCATTGGTCAAACAGATGAATGGCACCCTTAAAACCACACTGACCAAGATCACCGAAGAACAGGACTGATCTGGCCGGATGCCTTACCACTAGTCCTTTACACTATACGTCACCAGGCAAACTGCATGAATGGACTCACCCTTTTTAGGTGCTCATGGGGTGAGCTATGCCCACCCGTTACCAGGCCCCCAATGCTCTGCACGGACACAACTCCTCACCATGGACACAAGAGGCTGTGCTGATTTATATACAAGCCCTCAGCAGAAGCATTAATGTAAAGCACGACGAGGTCAGAGATATGCTGCCCACACCCCAACCAGTGCCAATTCATGTGTTCTGACCCGGGAACAAAGGCATGATAAAATCACTGGAAAAGGACTCTCTCTCCCCAAGTTGGAACGGCCCATACCTGATCCTGCTGATGACCCGGATAGCTGTAAAAGTGGAAGGATGGCCCGCATGGACTCATACTGCCCACTGCAAGAGAGCTCCACCTTCAATAAACAGGGACCAGACAGGAGAAGGCACCGCTCGGAACACCGAAGACGGATCCAACTGCTTGCCGCAGCCATCACCATCATCACCCTCAGCCTGACCTGTCTGACCGTCACACTGTGGCTTGCTGGTAAACAGAGACAAGGGGCGAGACATTTAATAATCCATTGTGACTTGCAGACCAACAGTTTCCTGAGACTGGCCCATTGGTATGCTCGGCGATTTAACCAGACCCGCTGCTGGGTCTGCACTAGGGTCCCAGTCCACTCAAACCGGGGTATTCCCTTCACTTTCAGCCCCTTTAACATTTCTGACATGGCAGAGTGGTGACTGGAACCAAACAGGTCCCCTGACATTACCACACTCAAAATACACTGGCAATGACCAACTACGGGGTCAATAGCCCTGCCTGCTGGAGATCTGCAGGGTACCACCTGGACAAATTTAAAGGGTGGTTTTACTCAGCCTACAACCTCTTGCATGTACCCCTAGCCCTGACCATTGCTGACATTAACACACAAAAGCCACCTGCGGGATCCATCTATTTAAAAAGCACACAGCCTTCTGGATGGGAGGCTGGTTGGAGCCGGTGCACTGATTCCCTGCTCCTAACTCCCGCAGCACGCTGATCCGCTGGAGAAGGCATCATTTTAAACCTACAGGTCCTCAGCACAATCAGCCAGAATACCACCTTCCTCACTGTCTCGACAGGGACCCAGACCCACCATCTCCAGACCTACAACAGCAGTTATTTTATCTGCGGCCACAAGGCCTACCCCTGGCTGCCGATGTCCTGGGCTGGGAGCTGCTATGCAGGTATGCTATAGCATTCATTTATCACTCCCAGTCCCCTCTCTTCCCAAAGCTCATGACCTGCAGCAAATGAGCCCTCGCTGCCCTTGATGCAGCTCTCTTCCTGATGGAACGCCCCTATGCAAACCTGCAGTTGCACATGGAAGCCCACAAACTCGCCACCACTCTAGAGGAGGTGGCGAATTCCACAGCTGAGGTTCTTGCCCAGCTGAATGTGGAGGCTGTTGCCATTCACACTGTGGTCCCACAAAATAGAATGGCCTCAGACTACCTGCTCACTGCGAAAGGGGGCACATGCACCCTCATTGATGCTGACTGCTGCACCGACATTCCTGACCCCAGTGAAAACATCACAGACCTGGCCCAGCATATCCAGCAGGCAGCTTCTGTCCTGCATGATCAGAATTCCCACTGGGACCTATGGGACTGGGCAGCCTCCTGGCTGGGCTCATGGGGCATGGCCCTGTTACAGGGACTAATAGCCATCATTGCTATCATTGCTGGGATTGTGGCGCTGGGCGTGGCCATTCGACTGTGCTGTTCCCACCTGTGCACAATACTACTGCCCCCTCACCACTCAGCTAGTACAGATCCACTGGGAGAACATCCCTGCCCATGAGACAACCTCTACTGAGTTGGGTCCAGCTACATTGCCCCCTTCTCATCCCTCCCTTAAAAAAAGAGGGATATTGTGGGAAAAGATCTGCCACGCTGCCTGGCCACACAGAACACAGAAAATCAAGCCTATCTAAACCATACAAGGAACATCCAGAATGCCTGAGCATTGACCAAACAGGCTGACAAGGAAAACCAGACGTGACCACAGTTACTCACAGACTAGGGAATACACCTTCGAAGACAATCTGACAATAAGCTTCCTGGACCTGATAAACACAGCTGTCCCAAAGCCCTAAGGGCAGTCTCATACCCCAGTGATACCAAAGCCACACAAAGGACAGGTCAGACGGAGAGGCACCAGAATACCTCACTCACAGGAGAGCAATAGTGAAAATACCTTACTCCCAAGAAAAGGGACATTCTCATCTACCCTCGAAGAGAGCTGGAATCTCCTGATCCCATTAGGAACTGATTGATGCTACCAGGATGCTTCATTGTATCATAAATTTAGGACATTCTTCGATAACTGCTTTGCGGTTATCACAATTATCTTGACTATCAAGACCATTGTATTTTCCCTATTTTAATTAGCATCATTGTACTGTATTCCTATATAACCTGGCTTGATTCTCAGCTCAGGGAAGAGAGTTTTGGCTACCTGGACAGACTGTCTGTGCTGTTTCAGCTTGGTCAATTTCTCTTCCGTCATATCGCTGTTAATAAACGGTTTGTTAATTTCACTTTGATCAGTGTTTTGTGATCTCTGCTTTATTGGACGAATGTCTCCGACACTGACAGATATAAACACGAGTGTTAAACAGCTCCAGGCAGCGGGTCATGGAGTGTGTTGTTAGGGCTGATTGCCTGCCCCTCTTCTATGGCTACGTTCGACTCCGGGTGTCCCTGGAGAGGGAGGATGGGGTATCCACCAACACCCTTCAGCTGTTCAGGGAGAGATGGGTACCGCAGGGAGTGGAGTGTTTTATTTCCCCCTCAACTCTATTTTGATTTAATCCCTACCCTCCCCTTCACTTTTTTGACCACGCAGCATTGCCCTGTGCTGAGAAGGGCGCTGCCTGTCACTGACCACTCAGGTGTTTCCTTTCTTCCAGGTAGTGGAATATGAATAAAGATTAACACACTTGATGTTCTTCACTGTGTCTGACACCTGCACACACACACGCCATGGGAAAAATAAGCACTACTGCTGTTAGGTGGATGTGTGGGGAAAGCCAAAAAAGAAAAAAAAATCATGAGTGTCAGAGTCTTCTCACTCTAGGGATTGGCTTTGAGTTAGCTGGTCAGAGTCCATGTGCCGTGCACATGTAAGTAAAATGTAACTTGGTGATGGGACACTGGCCTCTGTACACTCATTTCAGGAATCAACCAGAGAACAGGCTATTCGAGATTGGGTTCTGTGCAGTGAGAAAGGATTGATTAACAATCTTGTTGTGCAACATCCACTGGGAAAGAGCAATTACAAATTAAATCAATATGAGTAAAAAAATGGTGCTGGGGAAATTAACGAGGCTAAAAGCCGACGAATCACCAGGGCCCAATAATCTGCAGTGCAGAGTCTTAAAGGAAGTTGCCCAGAAAATATTGGATTCAAGAATTCTCTCGACTCTGGAGCAATTCCTCTAAATTAGAGGATGCCAAATGTAACCTCACTATTTAAAGAGGGAGGGAGAGAAAGGAACTGACAATTATACACCAGTTAGACTAACATCAGTAATGGTAACCAATTAGCACAAAATAGCAGGAGCTGGTGGTCATCATAGTTATAGCAGAGAGGCCATCAAAGCTCCACTCAGCTGGACACAGTGCTGGGTTTTGGGAACTGTCCAAGAAGTGGACAACATTGCAGTATCAATAGAAACGTGTGTCAGCACTTTCAAAGGCATTGTACACGATTCAAAATGAGGGCCATCTCGAGTCAGGCTTTTGTGCCGATTTCTACATCTGTGAAAATGGTGATCACCTGCATGGAGCACTAAACATGCAGACAACTGAGAGCTTACTGGCAATGGACTGTACACTCAGTTTGGAAACAATGGTTTTTGCAAAGGCTATGGGCCCTGAAAATTCCAGCAATAGTGCTGAAGACGTGTGCTCCAAAACTTGCCACACCCTACCCAAGCTCCTCCAGTACAGTTATAACACCAACTATCTAACCAACAGTATGGAAAAAAATCACTTGGCACCTTTCATCACTTTACTGATGATTGAGAGTAGACTGATGCAACAATGTGTGTTCTAGGCCTAACCATCTTCAGTCTTCCCACCTTCCCTCTAACCACCTTCCCTCTATTATAAGGTCAGACGTGGGGATGTTCACTAGTGATTGCACAATGTTAAGCACTGTTAAGCATTCCTCGTGGACTGAAGCAGTCCATGTTCAAATTCAACAAGATCTGGGCAATATCCAGGTTTGGACTGACAAGTGGAAAATAATATTTGTATACAAATATCAGGCAATGACCATCTCTAGAAACAATCTAACTACCACATTCCTTGACTGACAGCCCTGGCTCTCTGATTCATTCGTCTGTTGTATATACATTTTACACATGATAAACATTTTAAGTGCTTTCAGTTTCTGCTTTGATACTTCAAAGGGTCGAGATGATCGAATTTTTAATTGGCTTGTAGTGAAAAGAGGTTCATTTAAAAGATAGCGAAATTATTTTTAAAAACTTTTTTTTACTATTACTGTAGGGTTCATTGCTTCTGTGCAATGGATAAATGAAAATGGAAGCAGCAAAGGTTGACCTGGGGAATATGAAGGGCCATCAGACTGGGTGGAGAGCCACCAAGTGCCATGAATGGAGAATGTTCAGTCCATTGGTATGAAGCATGGGTTATAGAGGGCCTTTCTCCTTTTATTGTTACTGGAACAATATCCCACATCACTGAGGCATATAATAGAAACAGCCCTCTTCTGCAACCTCTGTGATTCCCTCTGAGCTCTTTTTGCTATCAGTTGGCTTTATAGCAGCTTGCACCCACTCCAACTCTCTCCCACCTCCTGAAATAAAAATTATGCCTCTGGAGTCACTCCTCCTGAAGTAGGCACAGAGTACCAAGAGGAGAAAGTGAGGACTGCAGATGCTGGAGATCAGAGCTGAAAATGTGTTGCTGGAAAAGTGCAGCAGGTCAGGCAGCATCCAAGGAACAGGAGAATCTACGTTTCGGGCATTCCTGAAGAAGGGCTTATGCCCGAAACGTCGATTCTCCTGTTCCTTGGATGCTGCCTGACCTGCTGCGCTTTTCCAGCAACACATTTTCAGCACAGAGTACCAAGAGTTTTCCCAACCCTTGCTTGCCTTGGAGATGAAAATCCAGTTCCATATCTTAAAATCTAGTTCTATACTTACAGAAAATAGATGATCTGAAGCCAAAGGGTTATTTTATATACATTTTTAAATTAAATTATCCAAACATTAGGTCTTAGCTTTTCCAAGGGAAAGAATACATTTGTTCAGGTTAGACATGAAGTCACTGTTTTTAATACTATTGATTAAGCTTGGGTGTTATTAGACAGATGGTAAAGCAGAAAGCTGTAAACATAAACAGATGTTTTTTAAAAACATTTGTAAATAAAACTCCTGTTCCACACATAGGGCAGGATTTTCCATTACCGGAGGAGACAAGGTGTGGGTGAACTTAATCAGGCAAGAGACAAAAAAAAAGTCAGATTCTTACCATTGAAAACAAACTCAGCAAGTAAGCTCTCTCCCTGCAGTAGATGGATTGATCTTATTGCTAGTAAATTTTGTGAGTTTTAGTAGCATGCATTAGAGAGCATTAAAGGAGTTAGAGGCACTCAGAAGCACTAAGCCAATTCAAGTACTAGGATATACAGATACAGCAAAATTTCACTTAATTGATCCCTGGGATGAGAGGTTTGTTCTGTGATGAAAGGCTAAGTAAAGTGGACCTAAAGGGGAGTCTTATAGGGGTCTGAGCAATATGGACTTATGGTGAGATGTGTGGCAGAATCAGACACAGATACAGTGAGGACATTCTTGATATTGGAGGCAATCTGTGCCATCTTTTATATTTTCACAAGCAGTTTGACACACTTCTCACCAAGCAATGGTGAGTAGCCAATTGACAGAGATTATTTTTTTGTCAAACACCTCGTAAACAGCCAATTCACCTTATTATTATTAAGCCTCCAAACATTTTACAAAACATGACAGGAAAATTTGACAAAGAAACCAGAGAGAGCACCTGACAATTTCAGCACATGCACCAAATAGTGCACACTTTATGGGCAACAAGCACATACAAACCATGTCCAGACTCTAACATTCGCATCTCCGATCCATTTAAACGACACTTCTTTAATTCAATGATCAACCATAGACTGTACCTATCGTTGCAATGTTGCTGCAAAGGACACTATGCACTAAGAGACATGCACCCAGCTGAATGGATTGGACCACGTTACATTTCTGTGTTGTTTAATTGGCCTCAGAGCACTCAGCTTATATGGCGTTCATAACATTCCTGCTTTGAATGTTTTGCACTCTCTCTCTTTAGCCAAAGATGCTAGGCACATAGCACTGCTGAATTGTCATGCTCTGTAGTGCTGACGCAAAGCCAGGAAGCTGTCATATGTGTCAGCAGGTCTCAGTCAAGGGGGAATAGCCTTCAATCAGGACCAGTCTCTGGCAGTCAAGGGCAGCCTGTATTCCAATCCAGGCACTGCTCCTGCCAGTCGGAGTGAAATTCCTCTCCACATAAGGGGTAAGGAATCAAATGATATGCGGCACACTACCCAGCCTGTCTCTTTCTACCCTATTGGGGGCTGTTTTCTTCATGGAAGGAGAGAGAGGCAGGTATTATAGAAGATGAAAGTTGGTGACACAGCTACTGCGGGTGTGGATCTGGCTTGAACAAGTCATTAGGCAGTGCAATGGTATGCAACATTCATAGTGTTGGATGTGGAACATGCTGAAGGCAATAATGACAGAGGTAAATTATGAGCACTTATGGGAGATCAGTAGCAGAGACAGAACAAACATAAGATAATGGAGTGGCTCTGACAGAATAGAGAAGAACATTGGTCTTCTTCCTACATACACAAACAGCATCCCATCCTGATCCAGCCATCACTCTCGCTCTGTAGCCCTGCATTTACCGTGGCTCATCCACCTCGCCTGCACATCCTTAGGTACTACAGGACAACTGGAGCACTCAGTAGGAACCCACACAGACAAGAGGAGAATGTGCAAACTCTACACAGTGACCCAAGGCTGGAGGCGAGCCCAGGTTCCTGGTGCTATGCGGCAGCACTGGTAACCACTGAGGTACCATGCCACCTGTCGTTTAATATTTTGCAATGCAGAGTGGCACAGTGGCACAGTGGTTAGCACTGCTGCCTCACAGCACCAGGGTCCCAGGTTTGATTCTGGCCTCGGGCAATGTCAGTGTGGAGTTTGCACACTGCGTGAGGTTCCTCCAAGTGCTCTGGGTCCAAGACGTGCAGGTCAGGTGAATTAGCCATGTTACATTGCCCATAGTGTTAGGTGTATTAGTCAGAGGGAAATGGGTCTAGATGGGTTACTCTTCGGAGGGTCAGTGTGGACTTGTTGGGCCGAAGGGCCTGCTTCCACACTGTAGGGAATCCAATCCAATCACCTGTCAGAGAGACCTACAGCACAGAAAACAAATGCCTTTCTGACCATCAAACTTTCCGCCAATTTTTGCATCACTTGGCTTATAGTTTTATATGCCTTGCCATCAAAGTACACATCCAAATATTTCTTAAGTGTTGTGAGAGTTTCTGCCTCTACCACCATTACAGGCAGTCAGTCCCAGATTCTTTGTATTCCCTGTAAACCTCCTGCCCCTTATCTTCAATCAATGCCCTTGGTCATTCATCCCAGTTCTTCCTGTTTACCCTATCTATGCTCCTCAGAATCTTAAATTATGTCCCCTCACAATCTCTGACAAAAACAACCTCGGTGTATCGAATCTCTTTTCAAAACTGAAGTTTCCAGCTAGTCAACATCCTGGTAAATCTCCTCTGCATATGTTTCAGTGCTATCACATCCCTCCTGTATTGCGAATTCCAAAACTGTACATAAATGCTATCAAAAAGGTGCAAAACTTGACCTACTCTTGGGAAATAAGGCAGGGCAGGTGACTGAGGTGTCAGTGGGGGAGCACTTTGGGGCCAGTGACCATAATTCCATTCCGTTTTAAAGTAGTGATGGAAAAGGATAGACCAGATCTAAAAGTTGAAATTCTAAATTGGGGAAAGGCCAATTTTGATGGTATTAGGCAAGAACTTTTGAAAGCTGATTGGAGGCAGATGTTCTCAGGTAAAGGGACGGCTGGAAAATGAGAAGCCTTCAGAACTGAGATAACGAGAATCCAGAGAAAGTATATTCCTGTTAGGGTGAAAGGAAAGGCTGGTAGGTATAGGGAATGCTGGATGACGAAAGAAATTGAGGTGAAAATGTGTTGCTGGAGATGCACAGCAGGTCAGGCAGCATCCAAGGAGCAGGAGAATCGACGTTTCGAGCATGAGCCCCTCTTCAGGAACGAGGATTGTGTGCCAAGCAGGCTAAGCAGTCGGTTAGGCCCCTTGCATTGAAATAAATGCAGTTTAAGTTATTAGTCCTACCTTGTTCCTGCTTTCCCTGACTGTTTGACTCACTTCTGTTCTCAATTGTACCAGTCTCAGATCGATCTCTTTCCTCACTATCTCCCTGCCCCCCAACCCCACCTTACTAATTTAAATCCTCCCAAGCAGTTCTAGCAAATTTTCCTGCCAGTATATTAGTCCGCTTCCAATTTAGGTGCAATACGTCCTTCTTGTACAGGTCACTTCTATCCCAAAGGCGATTCCAATGATCCAAAAATCCAAAAATGATCCTCGTCACTGATGTTAATGATTTTAATCTTCAGTTGCAAAGGTTCCATGGTCACTTGGTATTTCCAGAAGATTTTCTGAATCTTTCTCCATGAAGACAGAAGCAATGTAACTGTTTCGTCTCCCTGACATTTATCTGTTCTCAACTAAAAATTATCCTGTTCACACATTCACTATTCCACATTTGACCTTGCCTTCATTTTTCTTTCAAGTATCAACAAATGTTTT
>NC_057718.1:74382209-74424768 GCF_004010195.1 Chiloscyllium plagiosum | reverse complement strand
CAGATGGAGTTTAATTCAGATAAATGCGAGGTGCTGCATTTTGGGAAAGCAAATCTTAGCAGGACTTATACACTTAATGGAAAGGTCCTAGGGAGTGTTGCTGAACAAAGAGACCTTGGAGTGCAGGTTCATAGCTCCTTGAAAGTGGAGTCACAGGTAGATAGGATAGTGAAGAATGCGTTTGGTATGCTTTCCTTTATTGGTCAGAGTATTGAGTACAGGAGTTGGGAGGTCATGTTGTGTCTGTACAGCACATTGGTTAGGCCACTGTTGGAATATTGCGTGCAATTCTGATCTCCTTCCTATCGGAAAAATGTTGTGAACCTTGAAAGGGTTCAGAAAAGATTTACAAGGATGTGCCAGGGTTGGAGGATTTGAGCTATAGGCAGTGGCTGAACAGGCTGTGGCTGTTTTCCCTGAACCATTAGAGTTTGAGGGGTGACCTTATAGAGGTTTACAAAATTATGAGGGGCATGGATAGGATAAATAGACAAAGTCTTTTCCCTGGGGTCAGGGAGTCCAAAACTAGAGGGCATAGGTTTAGGGTGAGAGGGGAAAGATATAAAAGAGACCTAAGGGGCAACTTTTTCACGCAGAGGGTGGTATGTATATGGAATGAGCTGCCAGAGGATGTGGTGGAGGCTGGTACAATTGCAACATTTAAGCGGCATTTGGATGGGTATATGAATAGGAAGGGTTTGGAGGAATATGGGCCGGGTGCTGGCAGGTGGGACTAGATTGGGTTGGGATGTCTGGTCGGCATGGACAGGTTGGACCGAAGGGTTTGTTTCCATGCTGTACATCTCTATGACTCTATGACTAAGTGCTAGTGCTGGGTATCCACATGGCTGAGACTGCACTGATTTGGGTGGAATCCTCAGAGCGGTATGGCATGGTTTGGTGTCGTGACATCCACTGCTGGTCAACATTGGACTCAACCCATCCAGCAGGACATCCAAGACCATGCCCACAAGGAGGGGGTACCAATTTCCCCGATCTGCCAATGACCTGGGAAAATGTTAGCAATTGTGCAGGTCAGCTCCAGACTGACAATGTTTGTTAAGATACACAATGGAAATTTAAAGTTGGCACTGTGTTGGGAGTGCTAGTGTATTCAGGGATATTCACTGAGTGATGAGTTGTTGTAGGAATGGTACATGGTATGATGGGGTAGAAATTGGATATGACAAAAGCTACATGTAATTAATGAGACCGGTTTGGTCTGATAAGGTGAAAGCCCAAGGTGACTTGGACTTATAGACTAAAATACGTAAGTTTCTGGCCATATTCTCAGGAGTTTAGAAAAGTGAAAGGTGACCTCATAGAGACCTATAAAATTCTGCAGGAGCTTTACAGGATAAACACTGAGAAGTTGAGGAATCTAGAAAATGGATAATCATCAGTCATTTAGAATTCAGATGCAGGAAATATCTTCACACAAATGGTTTTGCATCTTTGGAAATGCTTTATTGTATTCATGGTAACATGGCAAAAACTGAAGGAAAATATCATAATGGGTTCCAATAAAACTTCTGAATAACCCAACCATCTTTTAATACTTGGTCAACAGGGTGTTAAGGATGTTTGCTGATATTGGAGAGAATTGGAGATGTGATAAATATATTAACTGAGCAAAACATGATCTCTCCAAACTTGAATTTCAGGTAATAAATGGTAAAAATAAGATTGGGTCATTCTTCAATGTACAAACAGCTTTATGAGTTTTGTAAAACAAATCACAATGATAAGAGCTTCAGACAGTATGGTCCTGGGAATCACAATGAGATTTCATGGAGCTTTTCATTCCATTAATTTATTATATCCTTTCTTTAAAAAAAAGTACGCAGAGTACACTTACAGTAGCATTGTGCTATTATGTATGATCTTGATAACAAAGTTTTGTATGTATAATGAGATGCTAAACAATATCACATTCTGTTTTGTCCTGATAGAATTGTGGCTTAATTCCATTGTATCATACAGCCTAGAATGCAGCTGTTTTGACATTGGATTTGTATCAGCATTTTTAAAGAGTACTCAATTGGTCCCACACTCCTGTTCTTTCCTCACAGCCCTGCATTTTTAAGTAGAGGCAAGTAGCAAGAGGATTAGGTCTTCCTCAAGGCAGTTTTCCCATTTAGTTTCATTGTGGCTGACCTAAACATGAACTCCATCAACCCCTTTAGTTCTTTCACTCACAATGCCTTTCTTTTCTTACATATTTTTTCTTACATAAGGGGAGCAAAACTGTTCACCCTACTCCAGCATATAATCTCATCAGCATCTTGTGCAGTTGCATGGACAACTAAGTGACCATCATAAAAAGCCAGAGTGCAGCAAATGCTCTCTGGCTACCGAAAATGCACACAGACCTCCACACTATCACTTTAGTCACTACATCAAGACAGCAGGATCTTGACTTCACTCCATATGCTCCGTTCTTGAAAGCAGACAGGTAGTACCAACAAATATTCAGATGGAGGAGGAGCAAAGTACATCCCCAGGACTGTCCTCTCAGGACACATAGGAATACCTGACTCCAGTATATCCATATTCATTCTACACCAGGGAGTTGGGGAATAGTCATCAGCCATAGTTGCAGATGGTAGTTCAGTAAGCACTCTTGTAAGGCATCTGACACTTGGAATGGAGCAGGAACTTGGGAGTTATCAAAGCGGAAGACATCATAGAAACTTTCAGTGTACATGGTGCAGACTTCTGAGATATGGTAACAATAATCATAGATGACTTAGATGTTGACCAACGAGAACCCTTTCTTATTAATGAATTCAGCCACACCATGACAGAGTGCTCTCGGTCTATCACGGCCTGCAGCTGGGGGAAGTCACTTTGTTGGCAAAGCCTACTGCCCAGACTGTAACACCGAACCCACCATGGGGAAATGAGATGAAGTGTGTGATCTGGCACAATTTGCTTCATAACAGTCTTGACACATTTGTGAGTTGAGGATTGAAAGATTCCACACAGGTCCTTAATTGATCCTTAGAAGAAGCCTTAGAAAACTCAGAGCACCTGCCACCTTGATCATCACTTGAACAGGATAACCTCCCAGCCTCTCAGGTATCAAGTTCTTTAGATGACACAGTTCTATTACAGTCTCCTCAATCAGTAGCAGTACTGAGCTTCGCTCATTTGAAGGAAATGTCAATGAGGTCTGTGCCTGATTAACACAATTGC
The DNA here is from genome assembly GCF_004010195.1 of Chiloscyllium plagiosum. NCBI lineage: Eukaryota > Metazoa > Chordata > Chondrichthyes > Orectolobiformes > Hemiscylliidae > Chiloscyllium > Chiloscyllium plagiosum. The sequence continues at coordinate 74,421,570 of NC_057718.1, read as the reverse complement.
CTCTTGAAGGCCTTCACAATGCCCACAAGTGGACTCCTCCTTCACAGGTTGAATAAAACAAATTTTCACTACACACTCTGTGTATGCTGGCAGCCATTTTTCATGTTTAATACACAGTTGAGGCTTGTTTGAAAATGGAAGGTGTTTTGCCTTGCAGTCCTGTCAGCAACATCAGGTTTGAGCCTTGCTACATTCCCACCAATTGTTCTACTTACCGTATATACTCGGGTATAGATTGAGTTTTGAAGAATTTTTTATGCTGAAATTAGGGGGTCAATTTATACACGAGGTATTGTTTTCAAGGGGGTGAAAAATGGACAAACTAGAGCCAGATCACTATATAAAATAATAAACAACAAAAGGAAAAAGAATATGGTTATTGTTGAATATTTATCTACAAAATAACTGTCACCACTCTGCCTGCTACGGTAGAATGGTACTATTGTACCATATTCCAATTACCGTAAAGTGCATGTAGGTCTACACATATGTACAAAAGTTAATAGACATACCAGCAGGTGGCTTTTGCCCGAAAAATTGATTTTCCTGCTCCTCGGATGCTGCCTGGCCTGCAGTGCTTTTCCAGCACCACTCTAATCTTGACTCTAATCTCCTGCATCTGCAGTATCCACTTTCACCATATTTGTACAACACAAAATTCATGAAATAAAAACATAAGAGCAATAAAAACAAAAAAATGATTAATTGTATTTTATTAAAGAAGGACCGCATGAAATTGTTAATAATATACGATAAATACTTTACATAAGAAACTAATGTTCACAGCAAAATATTCTTCTAACTGTATATCATAAATATTATGGGATAGCTGCTTAAAACAAAAATTACCGGTACATGCAAAAATCCATTAGAATTCTTCAAATTCCCTGTCCTCATTAGTTGCACCATTCTAGTCATGTGGGTCAAGCATATCATCTTCATCTGAACTCTCAGAGGATCATCAAAAGATTTGTCATCACTCCCATCTGACCATAAATAATCATCCTCCATACCATCTAAAGCTTTAGAAATTGCACATTTTGAAGACTTTCATAATAATTTCAGTTTTCATCTTCTTCCAGGACTCAACAATCCACTCACATACAGTTGTAAGTAATGGAGCACGCATATTGCCACCCTTTGTGAAGCTTTTTACCCCTTCTTGCATCCAAGTGTCCCATTTCTTCTGTGCTAAGTCCTTAAAAGGTTTATTGATGCTAACAATTGCAGTCCTTGCAAGAGGATTCGCAGTAGGTTAAAATCAACTAGGAGCACGTGAGGGTTGCAGATGCTGGAGATCAGGGCTTAAAAATGTGTTGCTGGAAAAGCACAGCAGGTCAGACAGCATCAAAGGAGCAGGAGAATCGACGTTTCGGGCATAAGCCCTTCTTCAGGAATGAGGAGGGTGTGCCAAGCAGGCTAAGATAAAAGGTAGGGAGGAGGGACTTGGGGGAGGGGCGTTGGGAATACGATAGGTGGAAGGAGGTTAAGGTGAGGATGATAGGCCAGAGAGAGGTTGGGGGCGGAGAGGTCAGGAAGAAGATTGCAGGTCAAGAAGGCGGTGCTGAGTCTGAGGGTTGGGACTGAGAAAAGGTGGGGGGAGGAGAAATGAGAAAGCTGGTAAGGGATGGGGGTGCACTTATGTAAAAGTGCCTAAAATTATCCCCTGTGCTACGATAAAATGTATCAGTCATCATTGCTTCCCTGAAGGACTTCGCATCTCATGCGTATGCCTGAAGGAGGAATGTGTCTCTATTACCACTGGTATTCAAACCTTTTGTGGGGTGGGTAACAACACCCACCTTCATTATGATACCCCTAATGGCACTAATATTTTCCCAATTACTGGATGGATAGAACCATTCTGGGATGTCGACCACGTCTCTTATCAAGAGAACCACCTCATTGGACTAAATAATTTTCAGCCTTTACGTTCAGGACCAAACTATGTAATCATGGATTACCCAGGTACTCCAGGAAGTCACAAAGATAGGTCTGTTTCTTGTTGGGAAGGTCCCTCCATTATCTATACTAAACCTGGATTTTTTTTTCAGTTATAATAAGGCATCTAACCACCTTGTCCTGAATACAGCAAGTACTCCTCATGCTGTAGCTGGAGGAACACTATTTCCAACTAGTTCCCTGTCCAATTACCTGGCAACGAATTCTCCTGTTAAACGTTCAGTTTCTCCTGATTTTTGTGCAGAATGGAAGAATCCAAAGGTTCTATCAAAAAGTAAAACTCACTCATTGGCATATGCAGCTCTTAGTGTTCTTTCCGTAGGAGGGTCTTCAGGAATTATTAGTCACCAAAACCATAATTATCTCATTTGCAGATTCACGATTTTGGGAAATGAGACAACTGCTGCCTTAATAAAAATTTGGGACATGCTTTCAGAATTACGCCTATTTTCCCAACAAAACCGCTATGCCCTCGATTACATAGTTGTGAAGGAAGGTGGAGTTTGTGCTATAATTAAAGGAACATGCATTATGAAGGTCACTGATTTTATCGAAAACATTGCTAGACATATTGATAATATCCGCACTTTTGTCAACCAAATGAATGAAGGTGTGGGATGGGGAGATTGGGGTTTTGGCTTATGGTACAAATGGCTAATTAATATGGCTATGTATGGTGCTATTGTTTTAATTGGTCTTTTTGTTGGTATTGCTATAGTTAAGTGTATTATTGCTAAAATATTAACTTCTATTGACAATATTGGTTCCACCTAGAAAATTCTTCTCCACTTAGATGAAGATGAAGAAACACCACGGTGGCACGGTGGTACAGTGGTTAGCACTGCTGCCTCGCAGCGTCAGAGACCCGGGTTCAATTCCCGCCTCAGGCGACTGACTGTGTGGAGTTTGCACGTTCTCCCCATGTCTGCGTGGGTTTTCTCCGGGTGCTCCGGTTTCCTCCCACAGTCCAAAGATGTGCAGGTCAGGTGAATTGGCCATGCTAAATTGCCCGTAGTGTTAGGTAAGGGGTAAATGTAGGGGTATGGGTGGGTTGCGCTTCGGCGGGTCGGTGTGGACTTGTTGGGCCGACGGGCCTGTTTCCACACTGTAAGTAATCTAATCTAATCTAAACCATTGCCTGCCCTCAGTTCCTCTTCGGAAAAAGAGAAAGTATGGTTGTTTTTTGCTGCCATCGAATTGGAATAATTTGATCCATGCCTTTATGACATGGTCATGGAATGACCAAAGGGGGGAGATGAGGATCTAAAATTTGAATTTAGATTGTTGTTAGAAACAACAAGTATATGTAGATTTTTACTAACCACAAGATGGCTTTTCCATTTAAAAGAATACAACAAAATGGCTGAGAATAGTGATTGAACCCTGTGAACTTGTACTGCTGTTTTGCAGAATTAAGCTGAAATCTAAAAATAAGAAGACAATGGAATTTTCATAAAATGAATACTGACACATTAATTGACCATTCAAAATAACCTTGAACTGCTACCATGGCATGATGATTTACCTAAATAAGATTTCTTTCCCAGGGAATATCATTGGATTAGCCTTTTGTCAATCATGTCACCTTATTATATGTGATTGGTCTTTTCTTGTAATTAAGGCTGTACTACCTCTTAAAAACATATAAATACTGTGTAATTTTTGAATGTAATTGCTCAACTTCATCATGGAACACAGAAGCTTTAATCTCTGTGTTGCTGGACAGAATCACATCAAGGTGCCTTAATTCAATAAACTAATGACCCTTGCTTTTGTACAGACCGCATTCCGTTGATTCTTTTGACTGATCCTGAACTAAGAGGCCCCTCTTGAGGGGTCATAAATCTTCAGAACCTCTATTACAGTGGACACTCACATCATGAGTCATAAATTCATTATACGATATACTGCAATTGTAGTATGTACATGTAAAACACAAATTCAGTTGGAAGGAATGTTTGGGGCTTTCGATTGTGCAAAAAAGAGTGATTAAAGAGTTAGTGTTACATCTTCTGTACATGCATGGAAAGGTATTGCAATTGACTAAAGATCAGACTAGGCTGTTACAAAGGAAGTGGTGCATTTGGAATGTTGGAAGAAAGGGCAAGGGAAGATCAGTTAGCTCAGTTGTCTGAATGGCTAGTTTGCAGTGTGGTGTGAGGAAAATGCATTATGGAGGTCACTGATCTTATCAAAAACATTACTAGACATATTGATAATATCCGCACTTTTGTCATTTCCAATGCCAGTTGAGATCAACACTTTTTCAACCTTGTTCCTCATCTGAGGCGTAGTGACTCTCAGGTTAAACTCACTATCAGTTGTCTCTCTCTGATTATAGAGCAGCCTTATGGTCCTCTGAGGCTACAGCAACTTTACATTGACCTTTTTAGTGGAAGTGGCAAAAACGCTGGAAGGTAATCCATTGAATATGGTGGTTAGTGAGGTTAAGGTGAGCATAAGTTGGTTCAGGGATGGAAGGAGTGGAATTGGTGAGAACAAAAGTGCATGAAATAGATTGATTATGGGAGAAGGTGTTCTCGACCATAATCTAGGGTTGGAATCCATGGCTGAGGACAACATCAATCCTTCAGAAACACAAGTATGGATGACTGTAACGCCTGAATCAATGTGACAGAGATGGAGAAATGTGAAGAATAGAACAGAGGCATTTATGACAAATGTATAATTAAAATGTTCTATATTTTGTAAGGAAGCTAATCTGTCAATGCATCTTACAAACTGATTCCCAGAGACCACATTACATTTCTGATGGATTCAATTGCAGTCAAAATAGACAAACTTTGTTATCTTAGGAGGCAACCACAGAATGGTTAAGGATTGCATGATTGTCTATTGAACCCTCAAAAGGTGTGAAAATGCACAATCTTCAATGACATTGAACAAACAACAGGATCTGGACCAGATGGGCCAATGGGCTGAGAAGTGGCAGATGGAGTTTAATTCAGATAAATGCGAGGTGCTGCATTTTAGGAAAGCAAATCTTAGCAGAACTTATACACTTAATGGAAAGGTCCTAGGGAGTGTTGCTGAACAAAGAGACCTTGGAGTGCAGGTTCATAGCTCCTTGAAAGTGGAGTCGCAGGTAGACAGGATAGTGAAGAATGCATTTGGTATGCTTTCCTTTATTGGTCAGAGTGTTGAGATCAGGAGTTGGGAGGTCATATTGCAGCTGTACAGCACATTGGTTAGGCCACTGTTGGAATATTGCGTGCAATTCTGGTCTCCTTCCTATCAGAAAAATGTTGTGAAACTTGAAAGGGTTCAGAAAAGATTTACAAGGATGTTGCCAGGGTTAGAGGATTTGAGCTACAGGGAGAGGCTGAACAAGCTGGGGCTGTTTTCCCTGGAGCGTCGGAGGCTGAGGGGTGACTTTATAGAGGTTTACAAAATTATGAGGGGCATGGATAGGATAAATAGGCAAAGTCCTTTCCCTGGGGTCGGGGAGTCCAGAACTAGAGGGCATGAGTTTAGGGTGAGAGGGGAAAGATATAAAAGAGACCTAACGGGCAACTTTTTCACGCAGAAGGTGGTACATGTATGGAATAAGCTGCCAGAGGATGTGGTGGAAGCTGGTACAATTGCAACATTTAAGAGGCATTTGGATAGGTATATGAATAGGAAGGGTTTGGAGGGATATGGGCCGGGTGCTGGCAGGTGGGACTAGATTGGGTTGGGATATCAGGTCGGCGTGGACGGGTTGGACCGAAGGGTCTGTTTCCATGCTGTACATCTCTATGACTCTATGACTCTAAGAGAGTCATAGAGTCAACCTAAGGAATACCAAGAGAAAATGGGGTAAGTCTTACCAGTTTTTAATGAAGTATCACCTTGATTGATCAATGTGAGGCCTCGTATATTTTCGTATGCAATCATCTCAAACTTGCCTCATTTGTACTTATCGTGCTGCTGTGCGCCTCGTTATCTGATGTTAAATGAACTAACTTCATGGCAAGTAGTCACAGCATGGATAGAGTACTGGTTGGTAGACAGGAAGCAGTTGAAAATAAGTGGGTCCTTTCAGAGTAGCAGGCAATGATGAGTGGGGTGCTTGTAGGGTTCAACGTTGGGACCCCAGCTGGTCACAATATACATTAACAATTTAGATGAAGGAATTGAATGCAATATCTTTAAGTTTCCAGATGACACTAAGCTGGGTGGCATTATGTGCTGTGAGGAGGATGCTAAGAGGCTGCGGAGTGACTGACAGACTGGTTAAGTGAGCAAATAGTTGACAAACACAATATAATGTGGATTATTGTGATGTTATCCACTTTGGTCATAAAAACTGGAAGGCAGATTATAATCTGAACGGTGGCAGGTTAGGAAAAGGTGAGGTTCAATGAGACCTGGGTGTCATGGTGGATCAGTCGCTGACGGTTGCCATGCAGGTGAAGCAGGCAGTGAGAAAAGCTAATGACATGCTGGCTTACATAGTGAGAGGATTTGAGTATCAGAGTAAGGATGTCTTGCTGCAGTTATACATGTGAGGCCCCACCTTGAGTATTGTGTGCAGTTTTGGTCTCCCAATCTGAGGAAGGACATTCTTGTATTGAGGGAATCCAGCGAAGGTTCATCAGACTGATTTCCGGGATGGCAGGACTGACATATGAGGAAAGACTGGATTGATTGGGCTTGTACTCGTTGGAATGTAGAAGAATAGAGGGTGATGTGATAGTACTGCAGAGGGTGCTGAGAAGATTTACCAGGATGTTGCCTGAACTGAAGAGTTTTAGTTATTAAGACAGATTGGATAGACTGGGGTTGTTTCCTTGAAGCTGAGAAGACTGAGGGAGGACATGATTGAAATATATAAAATGATGATGGGCACAGACAGGGTAGACAGGAAGAAACTGTTCCTCTTGATGGCGGGATAAACGACCAGTGGCTATAGATTTCAGATACGAGGCAGAAGGTTTATAGGGTCATAAGGAATTTTGTTTTTAACCAGAAGGTGATGGGAATCTGGAACTTACTGTCTGTAAGGGTGTGAAACAGAAAATCTTATAACATTTGAGAAACAGTTTAGACATACACTTGTGATGCCAAGGCAGGCAAGGCCATGGGCTGCGTATGTGAAAATGGGATTAGAATAATTAAGTGGCTGTTTTAACTGACACAGACTCTATGAGCGAAAAGGCCTTTTTCTGTACAGCTCTGTGACTGGGAAGTTGACATCTCCTAATAATATCACACGTTTATTGTTTTTGCACACTTCATAGCTGAAAAATGTGTTGCTGGAAAAGCGCAGCAGATCAGGCAGCATCCAAGGAGCAGGAGAATCGACGTTTCAGGCATAAGCCCTTCTTCAATTGCCAGCTGACTGGGGGCCTATTATGCACTTCTAACTGTGAGACTGACCACTTTTTATTCCTAAACTCTACTCACAAAGCCTCATTTGATTCCTCTTCCAAGGTATCATCACTCCTTACTGCAGTAACTGATCCCTTAATTAATTTTTGTTTTCTATATCCAGAAGTGCTCTTACACATAACTGATTTCTTTTCTATTACCAAATTACCCCTGGTATTTTTTACCAGCACCAATAAATGAAAAGGTCAAGTCACTATAGTCCCACTTCCTCATTAGAGAGAGATGACAGGTGGTGGGCTTAACCTGAGGGTTACCATATCTCAGGTGAGGGGCAAGGTTTGACAAGGTGGAACTATCATGGTAATCACAGCCAGGATGGGAATTGATCCCATGCTGTTGGCATCACTCTTCACTGCAAACTAGCCATCCAAGCAACTGAGCTAACTGACCCTTTTACCATAGCAAAGTTTCACAATTTCATGACTCATTGGCATCACATGATGATGTTGTTTAAACCTAAACAAAAACAGAAAGTGCTGTAGAAACTCAGCAAGTATAACAGCATCTATAGAGAGAATAATATAATTAATGTTCCCAGTCCAGTAAACCATGAAGAAGGGCTTATGCCCGAAACATCGATTCTCCTGCTCCTCCGATGCTGCCTGGCCTGCTGCGCTTTTCCAGCACCACACTTTTCAACCATGATCAGACCTGAAACAGGAGAAAGTGAGGACTGTAGATGCTGGAGATCAGAGTCGAGAGTATGTTGCTAGGAAAGCACAGCAGGTCAGGCAGCATCCGTGGAGCAGGAGAATCAATTTTTCGGGCATAAGCTTGATTCCTGATGAAGGGCTTATGCCCAAAGCATCAATTCTCCTGCTCCTCGGATGCTGTCAGACCTGAAAGCAGCTGGGAAATGATATTTATCCTTATGATGGGAAATTTTGGTGGGGGGCTGGAGCTGAGGATGAATGGGAAGTATTGAGTGGAATAGGTGATGGTGCCGAGAGAGGAGAAAAAGAGAGGCAAATGAAAAGATTGTTGATGTTTAGCCAAGTGAGAGATAAATGCTGAATAAGAGCTAACAGGAAGTGTGAATATTTTGAAAGTAGAGAACAGGATCTGAGAGTGTGGGAAAAGGTAATGAACATGGAGGAAAGTGTTTGTGCTCTGAATTTGTTAAACTCAATGTTGAATCCTGAGGGCTGTAAGGTACCTAGGGGGAAAATCAGTTGTTGTTCCTCCAACCTGCATTGAACTTCACTGGAATACTACAGCAGGCCTGTCACAGAAATGTTGGCATAGGAATGTGGTGGTGTGTTAGTGTAGTAGGTAACTAGAACCTTGGAATCAAAAGAACGTAGGTGGTCCCTACAGAATTATCACCCAACCTGTATTTCATTTCCTCACTATGGAGGAGACCATACTGTGAGGAGTGAATATAGTAGTCTAGAATAAATTAGGTGTAGGTAAATTGCGACTTCATCTGGAAACTGTGCCTGTAGTGTTTGGAGTGGAGGAGGAGTGGACCAGGAGGTCCTGGAGGAACCACTTCCTGTAGAATGCTGACAAGTGGAGTATATGTCTGGTAGTGGCACCTCACTGGAGGTAACAGAAATGGCAGCTTAAGATCCTTTGGATGTAAAGGATGGTGATGTGGAAACTGAGGACAAAGGGATTCCTATTGTTATTGTGGGAGGGAAGGGAAGGGATGAGGGCAAAATTGGAGGAAATGGGTCAGACGCAGCTGAGGGCACTGGCAACCATGGTGCAGGGAATCTTTATTTGAGCAAAAAGCTGAAATGACTGATACCCCATTATGGAAAATGGCAACATCAGAATAGCAGTAAAACTGAGAAACTGAGAAACTGAAAGAATGTAATGAAGACCTTATAGGAAGCAGGGTGTGAGAATGTACAGATAACTGTGGGAGTTGGTGGGTTTTTAATGGATATTCTTGGCCAGCCTATCTCCAGGAGTAGAAACAGAGATGCCAAGAAATGAAGGGATGAGTCAGAGATGGACCGGGATGGAAATTGGACGCAAAATTGACAAATGTTTCCAATTCCAGACGAGAGCAAGAAGCAACACCAATGACGTCATCAACATACCAGAGAAAGGTATGTGGGGAGGGAGTCAAGTAGGACTGGAACAAAGAATGTTCCATGTTTAATCTAATATTACCTTGCTCTATCAAACCTTACAGTGTCATACAAACAACCGGTAGTGCTGCTATTCAAAGGAATTCCTGAGGTAGACAAGACTTCCGTCCTTTGGGAAAATCCTGCCCTGACCTATCAAATCCTTAAGTGGAAAGTAATGTGGAGGGCCTTCCCAAAAAGTAGCAATACAGAGCTTTTACTGGCTTTCAAGCCAATGGCAAAGACTCCCAGCATCCTCATTATATTTTGCCTGCTTGCTATGTTCCCTGTGGAGATTAACGAATCAAAGAAATTGAAATTACCATAGAAGTGCAGTGAAAAAAGATTTCACCTTTTTATAAATTTTGCTTTAACAATCAAATGAAAACACAAATTAACAGGCAACTGTATATGATCGATATAAATTATAAACTTTACATAAAATAACAGGTCGAACAAATATGTATCTCATGCATTTACCTGGGTCAGCCTACTCAGCAGAGAGGGCATCAGTTTCGGACATGTGCAAGGGGCCTCTCTCAGCAGGAAAAGTTATTACAATATTAAAGTCCCAGAAGTTCCCACAGTAGCAATTGCTTTGTCACAACATGATAAATTCTTCCCACTCTATTCTTTCCACACTCACTATTCAAGTCTGCATCAGGAAAAACAAACTCTCCCTATTAACCCACCACACAATTCTTTCATTACTGTGTAATTTTCTTGCAAGTTTGTTTTTCTATGCTTTTTTCACTCAACAGCAACCTATAAAATGCATCCATTCGTATAATAAAAGCTCAATGGTTTCTTCAGTCTAATCAAATATATTCTGTCTTCTAGGATATCATCACACTCTAGTACTGTAATATAGGTATTATTCTAAAGCAGTACTGCAAACTTACTAAACTTTTTTGAATTTCATATATTCATAAAATGATACTCTGTCCTGCTCTTTTTTGAACTGATCTACATTATTATCACAATATCATATAGCTACTTGCATGAGCATTCAATAACCTTATTTACTACACTTTACACATTTACATGAATGCACAGTAAATTTAATTTAGACTTTATTTCATTCCATCTTATTCTGACCCTATCAAATTCCTTACCATTTCCTACGGTCATACTATCTACCAATCTCAAGTCTCAGTGCACCTTGCTTTCTGTTATTGACATTTCCTGGTCTTCACATCCCAGCTATGTTTGTATAAACCCTCCCCAATAATATTAGAAATTGCCCCACAAGGCAATAGCTCTGGCTCTGTTCAAGTGCAATCCATCTGCTCTGTACAGGTCCCAACTCCCCTAAAATGGTCCACAACATTGCAGGAATTTAAAGATCTCCCCACTACACCATCTCTTCACCCATGCATTAATTTGTTCTCTCCTCCTATAGTACTCTGACTGGTTCTTTCTAACTGTCAAGCAGACATAGCCAAAATTCTGTGCGTGCATCTCATTCTCATACCTGTATCTAGTTCTGAGTAAGGATGAGAATGATAATTCCTTGAGGGAATGAAACTAGACAAGTCCATTAAACCAGAACAGCTCAGTTGCACAAGGTGGGGTGGAACCCTTCATCTGTGTGGAGGGTCAACAAAGCATACTCCCAAAGATGTGCTGCAATGACACTTGACTTTCATACACATGTTTATTTGGGCACAAAAAAAAGTCCTGGAGATTACAAATAGAACAAGACATACATTCCATGTGTCCAAGCTGCCGTCCTTGCCAATTATTTGACATAAGACTTTCTACTAATTGAATCCACTCCAAGTCACATGTCATCCAACTGGAACTATTTTATTATTCCTTCACTGTCACTAAGTTATAACCCTGGAATTCCATTGCTAACACCACCGTGGGTGTTTCTACAATCACTGGTTCAAGGATACAACTCACAGCCGTTTTATACAGAACAATTGGGATGGACAATAAATACTAGCTTAACCATCGATGTTGGCATCCCTTGAATGAATAAGACAAGACTTAACAGGCCATCATTAGGCAACTGTTACTCTTGTGCTATCATAACATTGTGCTAACACTATCTGCTATTAAAAGTTAATACAAATACCTTATTTAAGTCTAATTATTTAATATCTTTAATTTTAGTTTCCTTTTCTAATTTAATTTTTCATTTGACCCATTGATCTGATTAATTGACTATTTATTAGAATTAACTTTATTTTCTAATCAAGCTGTTTAGAGGTACTCTATTCAATTCTATGGTGTTAGTACACACCTCCAAAGCAGAGGGGAAACGATCCTGGTCCAGAGATCTGGATACTACCATGGTGCCACAAGTGCATGGGAGTCCATGAACCACTGTGGTTGCACATGGCTGCTGTGTTTAATACCCTACTCTCCAGATCCCCAATGGAAAGTGGGAGGAATCCCATGCAAAGAACCCTCACTAGGGACCCCTGCCACCTGGCAGTTAAATGGAATGCTGAGGTGTGTCCAGCCAGACGATAAAGAGAAAGTAGAGCAGGTGTACAGCTGCAGCCTGTACCGGACACCCCTCCATGCAGGTGGAAGGATACAGTGGGGCATTCCCATGAGGAGACACTGAGGGGCTTCCATTGAAATGTTTCCCAATCAATCTGTTCAGAGACGTCTTTAAAGACACCTCTCAAATAGGTGGGACTTTAACCTGGGCCTCTTAGGTCAGAGGTAGAACTCCAACACTGAACTACAATCATCCCCCTCCATCTGGATATTAAATGATAAATGATAAATTATATAATTGATGTTTGCTTTTAGTATTTGAACGAGTTTATCAGTCAATCAACATGGGATGTCAGAGGTGTCTGGGTTTATGGATTTTCTCCAATTTCCTACGTTCTGCTGCATAACCACTACTATTTCAATTGTAATTCCAAAATTCAGACAGCAGCAAAAAAATAGAATCTTGGATTACATTTTGGGTGGTTCACTTTGAAATTACAAAGCAGACACTTGTCCAAAATTATCCAAAATATTGACCTTGTAAAATTAAATTGAGGGATCTTGAAATTCCAATTAACTTCTAGCTTTAAATCAGACAAGTTATGTTGAAATTGGAACTTTAATTAAACTGCAACTAATATAACAAAAATCTTTTCCTACATTCTTAAGTGTCATTCACCAAACACGGGTGAAACAGTGGCTCAGTAGTTAGTACTGCTACCTCACATTGCCAGAGACCTAGGTTTGATTCCACCCTCAGTTGGCTGTCTGTGTAGAGTGTGTTAATTCTCTTCATGTTTCTATTGTTTTTTTTCCCCCACAGTCCAAAGACATGCAGTTTATGTGGATTGGCCGTGCTCCGTTGCCTGTAGTGTCCACGAATGTGTGGACTAGGTGGATTAGCCATAGGAAGTGTAGGGTTACAGGGACTGGGTGAGATGTCCTTTGGAGGGTTGGTGTGGACTTGATGGAGTGAATGGCCTGTTTCTACAGTATAGGGATTCCATGATGTCTTTGATGAAATGGTTAAGGATTAGTGTATTTTGCCTCCCATATTCCTTATCTACAATAACAACAGTTACTATTTATACATTGTCTTTAACATAAAACAAAGAGGCTTCCCAAAAGGTAATGTTAATCAAATTATGGTACTGCGACACATGAGGAATGAATAGGTGACTTGTACAAAACCATTTTTAATAGATTTAAGGAATGCCTTACTGGCGAAAATGAAAACAGAAAGATAGAAAAGTTTAGGAAGGGCATTCCAGAGTTTGTGATTTAGGAAATTGAAAGCACAGCCATCAATGGTGGAATTATTAAAATTGGGGCCCGCTCAACTAGTTAAGGATGAGCACTGATATCTTGGACAATTGTGAGATTGGTGAATGTTAGAGATAAAGAAGAAGAGGCCTTGGAAGAATTTTTAAAACGAGGATTAGAATTTTAATATCAGGGTGTTTTTTTTTGACTGAGAGCGAATATAGACCAGTGAGTAAAGGTGAATGGGATTTGGTATGAGTTAAGACATAGTTAGTACAGTTTTTGATGATCGGCAGCTTATCAAGTTTAGAATGTGAGAGACCTGATAGACGTGTGTGAGAATCAAGTCTAAAGATTAACAAGCCATGAAGAAGGTTTCAGCATGGAGACAGGAGTGAAATTAAGCAATAATCTTGAGTTGCAAATAGACAGTCTCATGTTCTCAGATATCTGGGGAAACTCATCTCAGAGAAAAATCTGACAGCAAAGTTGCGAAGAATCTAATTTAGTCTCAGACAGTTTTTCAGAGAGATGTGTCAATTATTAGGGAATAATGTTTGGACTGGGGTTAAAAAGAATAGTTTTCTCAATATTTATTTAAAACAAAATTCTGCTGGTCCAATACTAGATGTTCAGTAAGTCGTCTGATAATTTAGCAATAATAAAGCAATCAAAAGAGATGATCGTGATGTAAAACATATATGAAAATTGATTTCAAATGATGTTATCAAGGGACTGATTATGGATTGCTTGTAGGTAGAGGGGCATCATTTATAAATTCTTGGAGATCACGAGAGGGAATGGTATGATAGCAAGAAGTGAAGCCATTCAAATGGTACTTTTGCTACAATTAGGTAGATAAGGATCAACATTTGAGTGCAGTCCTATTCAGCTGAACAATAGTCAAAAGCTCTGAAGAACAATGGCATAGACAACCATGTCAAAAGCTGCAGATAGGTCAAGAAGCAATACATGTCACTCAGGGGCCACATGTCAATTGCCACAACTTTCAAAGATAAGACATTAGGTTCCATATTTTTGCTGCAAAACTCAACTTTGTCAAGTTTTATTTTTATCTTTAAATTGTTCAGGACCTATTGTAAAACAATTCTACACATCATAAACTCTGAAGGTTTTTTTAATATCAATCCCATAATCCCAGGGTGGCATGGTGGCTCAGCGGATAGCACTGCTGCCTCACAGTACCAGGGACACAGAGCTCGGTTCCAGCCTCGGGTGACTGTCTGTATGCAGTTTGCATTCTCCCTGCGACTGCGTGGGTACCCTCCGGGTGCTCTGGTTTCCTCCCACAGCCCAAAGGTGTGCAGGTTAGGTGAATTGGCCAGGCTAAATTGCTCATAGTTGTCAGGGATACATAGGTGAGGTGCATTAGTCAAGGGAAATGTCGAGCAATAGGCCAGAGGAATGGACTGGGTGGGATACTCTTCAGAGGGTCAGTGTGGACTTGTTGGGCCAAATGACCTGTTTCCACACTGTAGGGATTCTATAATTCTATGAATAATATAATTCATACTATATAAGAGGAAATTATCCAGAATATGAGAATGTATAGTGTTCATGAAATACTATAGTTGTAGAGTAAAATTGACAATCAACAAGCTATATCCATAAAATATTAGGGTGAAACCTTCAGAGCTCTGAGCGATGTCAACTTTGGTGAGATGAATGGAAGAATCTGACAGTGTTTAGTGAGGACCATCTTGAAGTTGAGATCTTGTTTGCTTTGTTCAAGCAGCGTGTAAAGATTCTTTTTAAGCAGCAACGAGTTCCCAATTGACACTCATTATTGCTTGTTAAAAGCCTATTCTCCACAGTTCGTGATGCTATCAAACTTGCCATACAAACTAGTGTTCAGGAAAACTTGACAAGGAAACCAGAGAAGGTTCTTGGACAAATAGACCTCCATGTTTTATACTGGGTATCAATATCTTGGGCACATTCCATGGGCACCATCCACATATACTCCCCCACATATACTTCTAGAGTAATATAGCATGGAAACAGACCGTCCAGTCCATGTCGACCATAATCCGACACTAAACTAATCTCACTTGCCCATACTTGGCCCATATCCGTCCAAACATTTTGTTTTCGTGTACTTATCAAAAAGTCTTTTAAATGTTAACTGTGCCCGTATCCACCACTTCCTCTGGAAGTTCATTTCACACGCAAACCACTCTGTATTAAAAAAACACCTTTTCATCTATTTTTAAAATCTTTCTCCTTATAACTCAAACCTTCCAAACCATCTCAGATAACCTTCTTCATTGTCCACTATACCATAAATTTTGGTGTCATCCATAAACGTGCTAATTATGCCTTCTATATTCTCATCAAAATCATTTATATAAATGATAAACAAAAGTTGATCCAGCACCAATCCCTGTGGAATATCATTGGAAACAAGCCTCCAGTCTGAAAAACAACCGTTCACCCTGAAAAACAACCCCCCACCATCACTCTCTGTCTCCTGCGGTGACATGTACATAACTCTATGAATCTCTATGATACAACTACAATCCACTTACATCAATTCTACACCTTGGGCTGTCGAAGTAATTATTGATGTAAAGCTACATTAAGGACACCTTGCGCTCAGGCACATGCACCCAGCTCATAGACTAGGTGAGACTGAATCTCTGAACTCATTGCTTGATTGATGGTTGTGGCTTCACTGTCTTGCATTGCGTTTTTGTGCATTGATGAGCAGGAGTAGTGGTATTGCAGGTAGGGGTGATTAACAACTAACGGGGAAAGGCATTGATTTTCTTCTTTAAGTACTGGGTATTTTTCTGGACAGCTGAGACTGTTCTCACCTGGATGGCAACCATGAAGCAGGTTGGCCTGATGTGATGTCATGGCCTCTACTACTCTTCCTTGGGGAAGAGGAAGTCCCATCTTGGAACCACCTCCAGAACCACAGTGGCAATTTCATATCCAGGGCAAATTCAGGGACTATGTTGGGCAGCTCTGATCCTGTGTGGATGAACACTGACCTGTTAAGTACAGTATGAGTGCCAAGGATACCAGTGAATTCCAGGATCTCCAGTGAGCTTCAACGTGCTCTGGAAATGACTCATGGTAAGATGGGGCAGAGACTGGGCATGATTCTTGCCACAAGGGCTCAAGTGCTAATTAATGTGGAGAGTTTGGTAAAGTCCTATAGGGAAGAAAATCTGCTATCCTTACCCTGGTTTGGCCTACACATGACTCCAGACCCACAGCTATGTGGTTGACTCTTAACTGTTCTCTCAGCAATTAGGGACAGGCAATTAATTTTGGATCAGCCAGCAACACCCACATCTCATGAATGAATTTTTTTAAAAAAAACCTTGCTCAGCCTTGTTATGAGACTCACTCCAGCAAACTCGAGTCATCTTACACTTCGCCAAAGAAAAGACATATTCAGCCCTTAGATCTCATGGAGCCAGAGAAGAGCAAAAAGATGCCCTTTTCTGCTGATAGTTGTGGCCCAAGCTGTAATTGTTCTTATGTTTAAGGTGGAAATAGATGCATTCAATCAGCTGTCAATCGAAACATTAGACTTAAAGATAGTTATAAATAAAACATTGGAAAATGAGAAAAAAAACTCATAACAGCTCAGTTATTCTCATATCACAAAAAACAACCATTTGATAGCTGTAATCACACAACCCTCAAAACCATATGTACTTCATCGCTAACTGAAGCTATAAATTCAGTAATATATTGGCTAAACCAGACTGTCTGGGTGTAATAGAATAGTGTTTCATTGATCTATCTCATAATGTTTTATTATATCCAATAGGCCTTTCTAGGTATCATAAAGATTTCAATTTGCTTTTTACATGTGGATCTCAGAAAACATATTTCTTTTAAGGTTTCATTTAACTTCTGCAAGTAGGTAAGGTTGTTGTAATATTGTTATATTAAGAGCAGATATTGTTTCTAGCAAACTAAACCTGATATATTCTGGGGAAATATCATAACCATAAACAGACACTAGAAGAATGTGGATGCTTTGGAGACAGTACAGAAAAGGCTTATCAGGATGTTGCCTGATAAGGGGATTTTAGCTATGAAGAAAAATTGAATAGATTGTGTTTGTTTTCCCTGGAACGCAGGAGGTTGAGTGGCAATGTAAGAAGTTTATAAGATTGTGAATGGCATTGATACAGTGGAAAGTATGAGGCTTTTACCAGAGTGGAGGGGTCAATTACACAGGTTCAAGGTGTGAGGAGGAAGTTTAAAACAGATGTGAGAGGCAAGTTTTTCTCACGAAGGGTGGTGAGTGCCTGGAATGCATTGCCAGAGGAGGTGGTAGAAGCAGACACAACAGTAGCATTCAAGAGGCAGTTTGACAAATACATGAATAGTTGAAACTTTATTGCTGGAACAGCACAGCAGGTCAGGCAGCATCCAGGGAACAGGAGATTCGACGTTTCGGGCACAGGCCCTTCTTCAGGAATGAGCAGAGAGTGTTCAGCAGGAGAAGATAAAAGGTAGGGAGGAGGGACATGGAGGAGGGGCGTTGGAAATGTGATAGGTGGAAAGAGGTAAAGGTGAAGGTGATAGGTCGGAGTAGGGTGGAGGCGGAGAGGGCAAGAAGAAGACTGCAGGGCAGGAAGGCGGTGCCGGGCTGGAAGGATCCGGCGGAGACAAGGTGGGGGGAGGGGGGAGGAAGAAACTGGTGAAGCCCAAGTTCATCCCCTGCGGTTGGAGGGCTCCCAGTCGGAAGATAAGACGCTCCTCCTCCGACCATCGGGTTGTTGTGGTTTGGCGGTGGATGAGTCCAATGACCTGCATATCCTCGGTGGAGTGGGAGGAGGAGTTGAAATGCTGTGCTACAGGGTGGTTGGGTTGGTTCGTCCAGGTGGCCCAGAGGTGCTCTCTGAATCACTCCGCAAGTAGGCGGCCTGTCTCCCCAATATAGAGGAGGCCACACCGGCTGCAGCGGATGCAGTAGATAATGTGGGTGGAGGTGCAGGTGAATCTGTGGCGGATATGGAAGTTTCCTTTGGGGACTTGGAGAAAAGTGAGGGGGGGAGGTGTGGGCGCAAGTGTTGCACCTCCGGCGGTTGCAAGGGAAGGTGCCGGGAGTGGAGGTTGGATCGGTGGGGGGTGTGGATCTGACAAGGGAGTCGCGGAGGGAGTGCTGTTGACACTCGTTGCTAACAGCCCCTCTCCCTCCTTCTACTTTCCTCCTCTTCATTGAAGGAAACTCCACTGGAACAGACTATTACCAAGACTTCTGTTGCTATCACAATGCTCTGAAATTGCTCCTCCTTGATTTAAGCCTTCTTTCATGCGAGCCAGCACAATGACCCCTTTATTCCTTAAAATCAACCATGAGAAAAACAATTAGACTACTTCACTGGGCTCTACTGCAGTCTCAGCTGCAGCCTCCTCCTACTCCTCAGTGTTTTGCTCTCATGCTTGCTTTTATCCTTTGAGATATCCTGTAGTAATCCCTCCCTGCTTGTCTGACCCTTGAATCTATTAAATCATACAGCTGCATTAATTTTCAGTGAATTGCCTGGCTAACTACATAAACTATTCTTTAATTGCATTTAAAAAAAAGGACAGGCTTCTGACTTTTGAACCTTCTTGCTGGTCATAATTTCATAATTGGTCACAATGATATCAGGGACCTTGACCCAATATCAACATGTTTATGTGTGAACATCACAACAGGAGGGAGATTAAACTTTCTCGAAAATATAAAACTCTGCCTCACATTTCATCTGTGTTACCTCTTTTCATTCTGGCATAACATGAGGGAGTTGTTGACCAATCAAAGCAATCACAATCAATTCATCTACAACAGAGGCAGAAGAGCTAAAATAAAACAAGGAACTGTGAATGCTGGATATCTGAAACAGAAACAGCAATTGCTGGAGAAACTCAGGAGGCCTGGCTTTGCTTAGCCTGTCCCAGGATAGATGTGTTATCCCAGTCGAAATGGTGGTTTTTTTTTGACAGCCAGACTACTAAAACCCCTTGGAATCCTAGTAGCACACAAACCTACCAATACTCTTAAACAAAAACTAACAAACTTAAAAGACCCAGTGCATCCCATGGACAAAGCCAACGTCATCTACAAAATTCCATGCAAGGACTGCCACAAACACTATGTAGGACAAACAGGAAGAAAGTTAACCACCAGGATACCCGAACACCAGCTAGCCACAAAAAGACACGACCCTCTCTCCCTCGTAGCCCTACACACGGAGGAAAAAAAACACCATTTCGACTGAGGCAACACATCTATCCTGGGACAGGCTAAGCAAAGACATGCCAGAGAATTCCTAGAGGCCTGGCACTCCAACCACAACGCCAAAAACAAACACATAGATCTAGATACCATCGATCAACCCCTCAGAAAACATACAGGAAATGACATCACCACAAAACCCAGGAACCCCATCCAGGACAAACATATAATTAGAAAGCAGGAGACAACAGCTTCGCTTCACTTGGAGGTCGCCACTGATGATGTTACCTAGCCAGATAATGAAACGTCTGGATATCAAACCTACAGCTCAGCGAGCAAAGCTACACCCTAGATCTATAATCATGTTGAGTTTGAGCACCTTGGGAAAAAATCTTCACTTAGCCTGAACACATCTAAAAGTGTAGCCTTCCTCCAAAGCAGCTAAACTCAGTTTGCCTGTACGTCGGTTCAGGTCAGTGGAGGGAAAAAAGTGCATTCAAGAACGAAAAATATCCTTTATCCAAAAAACAGTTGGCCCAAGGTTTTCAAAGAAAGAATTCCTGACCTGGATAGAAACAAACACAGTCTCCATAATGTTGCCAAAACACTGATTATGGATTATTGTAACTCTTTCCACCTATCACATTTCCAACGCCCCTCCTCCAAGTCCCTCCTCCCTACCTTTTATCTTCTCCTGCTGAACACTCTCTGCTCATTCCTGAAGAAGGGCCTGTGCCCGAAACGTCGAATCTCCTGTTCCCTGGATGCTGCCTGACCTGCTGTGCTGTTCCAGCAATAAAGTTTCAACTTTGATCTCCAGCATCTGCAGACCTCACTTTCTCCCCAAATACATGAATAGGAAGGGAATAGAAGAAATGGATTCTGTAAGCGAAGACAGTTTGAATATGGAAGGGTAAATTGTGTCAGCACAGGCTTGGAGGGGGTGAATGGCCTGATCTTATGCTGTATTGTTCTTTGTTCTTTATCTACCTCTGCCTTAAAAATATTCAAACATTCTGCATCCACCACCTTTTAAGGAAGACATTTCTGACAAAGACTTATACCTCTCTGAAATAAAATAATTGCACCTAATCTCTGTTTTAAATGCATGACCCCTGATTTTTAAACAGTGACCCCTGGACCTAGAGTCTCCCAGCTGATATAAACGTTTCCTCATAGACCATCTTGCACATTTCAGGCATTAGTCCTGTAAATCTTCTCTGAAACTGTCTCCTTGTTAAATAAGGTGACCGATTCTGCCCATTGTACTCAGGTGTAGTCTCATTAGTGCGCTTTGTCAATGAAGCATAACATCTTTGCATTTGTGTTCAATTCACATTTTAATTAATAATAACTTTTCATTAGCTTTTCTAATTACTTGCTGTACCTATACACAATAATTTTGTGAATCTTGTATGTCTTGCAAAGTTGGTGTGTGTAAAATTGTAAAATTGTAAATTGGGGAAAGCAGTATGTGGTCCCTTTAAATGATGGCATTTCTTCAGTGCTTAGATTTAAAATGTATGTTTGTGAGATGCTTCAAAGTTTGCAGGAACAGAAAGAGTCAGATTGAAACATTTTTTATCGAAAGGACAAGCAGCAGTTTTTATCAAGACAACAGTGTTTTTTAATTTAGCCAATCGATTTGAATCAGGTCTTCAGCTACCAAAAATCTATTCAATTTAAATCTGATGGTTTTGTCAACCTAGGACCAATCCAACTGTAAAAATATTGATTGGTCATCAAGGGTATAAAGAAGGGGGCAGTTGAAAAATTGGGGGAAGCCAACTACCATCTGCTAAGCGATAACAGCTCTCAGCTCTTTGAGAAAGCGCCATCTATTTACCACCCATCGTGGCGCACCATCTAAATTCCTGAAGAAGAAACTACAGAGAAAGATTCCTGACAGAAGAATAGCGGAGAAGACACAGAAAGTTCCAGAAGACAGGTAGCCTGGCTGTAATTTTGAGAGACTAAATTCTATTGTTTTGTTATATAAGTGGGGCTTAAATTTATTGGAACAGCATACCATTAGAATCTTGCATTGTTCAGTAATAGTAGTCAGAGGGGAATTGCTCAGTCTGTTAATAGTTAAGTACATTTGTTCACTGTTAGATAAACAAATTGTGACTTATGGATTGTAAAGTGAGCGTCAGGGATCTTGTTTACTTAACCACTAGACGTTGCTGAAAAAACAGATTACACCCCTTTTCACGCTCATTTTAACAGAATATAGGACGAGGTGCTCCCCTTTGGTGATTCGATTGTAGTTTCAGTGGGTGCGTCAATCTCTGCTTTATAAGAGAAAGGGGGCTTGAGTCCAGTATTTGGACAGATCGGGTCTGGGATTTGGACAGATTTAAACACTGTCCACTTAAGGGAGAAGTGAAAAATCTGTTTAATTTCGGTTGCTTGTTGTTGGTTAATTTAAAAGTGGAGAAATGGCTCATAACAGTTCTTAACTGGGGGTCGAAGATGCTTCCCAAACCTGCCAAGAAATTTTAGAAAGACGAACAAAGGTGACACTTTTAGAATTAGCAAACAGGCTAAAATTAGGTTTAACTCAGGATAATAGGAAAGCTAAAATTGTAATGGAGTTAGCCAAGCATTTAGGTATATCAGAGAAACAGTCATGTACAATGGAGTTAGAAAAAAATTAAATTGCAAATGAGACAATTGGAGTTACACAATAAATGGGAAAAAGAGAGAGAAGAAAGGGAACTGAAACAGTTAAAAGAAGAGGAAAAGGCAAGGAGAGGAAGGCCATGGCAGAAAAAAGGGAAAAACATAAAGAAAGGGAAAGAATGTTCGAGTTGGAAAAGATGAAATTGGAACTTGAAGCAAACAGACTTCAAATGACAGAAATAAAAGTACAGGATAGAAGTGATTATGACCAAACTCATCATAGCCAATCAGGTAGAGGTGTTTAGTCCTGGCAGATTAATGGACTTACAATAAAGATATGAGATGATAAAGGAATTATATCATAAAGCCTATTCAGAAAAGGAATCCAAGTGTATTCCAGAATGCTATTACCTTAAGGACAAAATCTTAAGGCGGAAATGGAGACTACGGCAGGTTAATGCAGATGAGAAATGGATAGAAGGTCACTAGATTGTGTGGCATACAGACTGGAAATATTGTGGGTAGCACATGAATTACCTGTCGGAGGTCATCTAGGATTGAAGAAGACTCAGGCTAAGATGCAGAAGCATTTTTATTGGCCCGGATTACATAAAGATGCGATTGAATTTGTGTAGTATCTGTCATTTGTGTCAGACAGTAGGAAAATCACAGGCGGTGAGCAAGCCAGTGCCAATTACCACATTCAAAGAAGTATTTACATGGGTTATAATTTATTGTGCAGGTCCCCTCCCTAAAACCAAAGTGGGAAACAATATTTACTAACCATAATGGACATGGCTTCCAAGTTTCCAGAGGCAACTCCATTGCAGAATGTCAAGGCAAAAAGGGTTGTGGAGGAGTTGCTTACTTTCTTTAGCTGTTGTGGACTCCCCAGGGCGATTCAGTCAGAGCAAAGTCCAATTTTACTGCCAAATTATTTAGAGAGTTCATAGACAGTTCAGGCATTAAACACTTTACATCAAATGCGTACCATACTGAATCCCAGGGAGCATTGGTAAGGTATATAAGAACTTACCTTGTGTATAAACGGAGTGCACACTGAGCAGGAGCAGATATGGGGCTGCTGGGTAAGTGAGGCTTTATATTTGGGTGGAAGCTTTACCCTAAACACTAGTTGGGTAGTGTCTCTCACATGTCCTCCTCCTCTAACCAAAAAAAAGAATCTGTGTGCTGGATTGGGAAGGTGTTTTTTTTTTAGTTTTTCAGTTGTATCGTTGGGAATTTAGAATAGTAGGAATGGAGGTTAGGGCAGTTCAATGTTCCTCCTGCAGAATGTGGGAGGTAAGGGTCACCACGAGTGTCCCTGCAGACAACATCTGTGGGAAGTGCACCAAATTCCAGCTGAGAGTCATACAGTCACAGAGATGTACAGCATGGAAACAGACCCATCGGTCCAACCCGTTCATGCTAACCAGATATCCCAACCCCATCTAGTCCAACCTGCCAGCACCCGGCCGATATCTCTCCAAACCCTTCCTATTCATATACCCATCCAGATGCCTTTTAAATGTTGCAATTGTACCAGCCTCCACCACTTGCTCTGGCAGCTCATTGCATACCACCCTCTGTACCACCCTCTGCATGAAAAGGTTGCCCATTAGGTCTCTTTTATATTTTTCCCCTCTCACCCTAAACCTATGCCCTCTAGTTCGGGACTTGCCCACACCAGGGAAAAGACTTTGTCTTTGTATCCTATTCATGCCCCTTATGATTTTATAAACCTCTATAAGGTTACTGCTCAGCTTCCGATACTCCAGGAAAACAGCCCAAGCCTATTCAACCTCTCCCTATAGCTCCAACCCTGGCAACATCCTTGTAAATCTTTTCTGAACGTTTTCAAGTTTCACAACATCCTTCTGATAGAAAGGAGACCAGAATTACATGCAATATTCCAACAGTGGCCGAACCAATGTCCTGTACAACCGCAACATGACCATCTAACTCCTGAACTCAATACTCTGACCAGTAAAAGTAAGCATACCAAATACCTTCTTCATTATCCTATCCACCTGTGACTCCACTTTCAGGGAGCTATGAACCTGCACTCCAAGGTCTCTTTGTACAGCAACACTCCCTAGGACCTTACTATTAAGTGTATAAGTGCTGCTAAGATTTGCTTTCCCAAAATGCAGCACCTCGCATTTATCTAAATTAAACTCCATCTGCCACTCCTCAGCCCATTGACCCATCTGATCAAGATTGTAATCTGAGATAACCTTCTTCGCTGTCCATTACACCTCCAATTTTGGTATTATCTGCAAACTTCCTAACTATATATCTTATGCTCACTTCCAAATCATTTATATAAATGATGAAAACTAGAGGACCCAGCACCGATCCTTGTCGCACTCCATTGGTCACAGGCCTCCAGTCTGAAAAACAAACCTCCACCACCATCCTCTGTCTTCTACCTTTAAGCCAGTTCTGTGTCCAAATGGCTAGTTCTCCCTGTATTCCATGAGATCTAACCTTGCTAACCAGTCTCCCATGGGGAACCTTGTTGAATGCCTTTCTGAAGTCCATATAGATCACATCTACCGCTCTGCCTTCATCAATCCTCTTTGTTACTTCTTCAAAAAACTCAATCAGGTTTGGGAGACATGATTTCCCACACACAGAGCCATGTTGACTATCCATTGCCTTTCCAAATACATGTACATTCTGTCCCTCAGGATTCCCTCCAACAACTTCCCCATCACTGACGTCAGGCTCACCGGTCTATAGTTCCCTGGCTTGTCCTTACCTCCCTTCTTAAATAGTGATACCACATTAGCCAACCTCCAGTCTTCTGGCACCTCACCTGTGCCTATCGATGATACAAATATCTCAGTAAGAGGCCCAGCAATCACTTCCCTATCTTCCCATGGAGTTCTAGGGTACACCTGATCAGGTCCTGGAGATTTATCCACTTGTATGCATTTCAAGACATCCAGCTCTTCTTCCTCTCTAATATGGACATTTTTCAAGATGTCACCGTTTAGTTCCCTATATCTTCCATGTCCTTTTCCACAGTGAATACTGATGCAAAATACTCGTTTAGCATCTGCCCCATCGCCTGCGGCTCCACACAAAGGCCACCTTGCTGATCGTTGAGGGGTTCTATTCTCTCCCTAGTTATCCTTTTATCTTGAATGCATTTGTAAAAACTCTTTGGATTCTCCTTAACTCTATTTGCCAAAGCTACCTAATGTCCCCTTTTTGCCCTCCTGATTTCTCTCTTAAGTATACTCCTACTGCCTTTATACTCTTCTAAGGATTCACTCGATCTATCCTGTCTATACCTGGCATATTCTTCCTTCTTTTTCTTAATTTCATTAGTCATCCAGCATTCCCTATACCTACCAGCCTTTCCTTTCACCCTAACAGGAATATACTTTCTTTGGATTCTTGTTATCTCATTTCTGAAGGCTTCCCGTTTTCCAGCTGTCCCTTGACCTGTGAACATCTGCCTCCAATCAGCTTTCGAAAGTTCTTGCCTAATACCGTCAAAATTGACCTTTCTCCAATTTAGAACTTCAACTTTTAGATCTGGTCTATCCTTTTCCATCACTATTTAAAAAATAATAGATTTATGGTAGATGGACCCAAAGTGCTCCCCCACTGACACCTCAGTCACCTGCCCTGCCTTATTTCCCAAGAGTAGGTCATGTTTTGCACCTTCTCTAGTAGGTACATCCACATACTGAATCAGAAAATTTTCTTGTACGCACTTAACAAATTTCTCTCCATCTAAACACTTAACACTATGTCAGTCCCAGTCGATGTTTGGAAAGTTAAAATCCCCTACCATAACTACTCTATTATTCTTACAGATAGCTGAGATCTCCTTACAAGTTTGTTTCTCAATTTCCTTCTGACTATTAGGGGGTCTATAATGCCATCCCAATAATGTTATCATCCCTTTCTTATTTCTCAGTTCCACCTAAATATCTTCCCTGGATGTATTTCTGGGAATATCTTCCCTCAGCACAGCTGTAATGCTATCCCTTATCAAAAATGCCATCCCCCCTCCTTTCTTGCCTCCCTTTCTATCCTTCCTGTAGCATTTGTATCCTGGAACATTAAGCTGCCAGTCCTGTCCATCCCTGAGCCATGTTTCTGTAATTGCTATGATATCCCAGTCCCATGTTCCTAACCATGCCCTGAGTTAATCTGCCTTCCCTGTTAGGCCTCTTGCATTGAAATAAATGCAGTTTAATTTATCAGTCCTACCTTGTTCTCTGCTTTGTCCCTGCCTACCCTGACTGTCTGACTTGCCTTTGTTCTCAGCTGTACCAGTCTCAGATTGATCTCTTTCCTCACCATCTCCCTGGTCTCACGCGCAAATCTCCCTGCCAGTATATAAGTCCCCTTCCAACTTAAGTGTAATCCATCCTTCTTGTACAGGTCACTTCTACCCCAAAAGAGCTTCCAATGATCCAAAAATGGGAATCCTTCTCCCATTCACCAGCTCCCCAGCCCTCACTAGCTCCTCGCACCAGGAGTAATCCAGATATTACTACTCTTGAGGACCTCCTTTTTAAATTCCTGCCTAACTCTCTTCAGAATCTCAACCTTTCCCTTCCTATGTCATTGATTCCAATGTGTACAATGACTTCCGGCTGGCCCCTCTTCCTGTTGAGAACATTCTGCACCCTCTCTGAGACAGCCTTGATCCTGGCACCAGGGAGTCAACACACCATTCTGTTTTTTTGCTTCTGGCCACAGAAACATCTGTCTGTGCCTCAGACTAGAGAGACCCCTCACACAATCGATCCTTTGGAACCTGACGCACGCCTCATTGCATTAGGGCCAGTCTCAATAGCAGAAACTTGACTGTTCGTGCTGCGTTCCCCTGAGAATCCATCACCCCCTACATTTTCTAAAAGGACATAAATGTTTGAAATGGGGATAGCCATAGAAGATTCCTGCACTAATTGCCTCTCCCCTCTTACTTTTTCTGAAGTGAACCTATCTATGTGACTGTATCTACAACTTTTTCCCCTTCCTATAACTGCCATCCATCACATCCCCTTACTCTTGTAAATTCCTCATTTCCTCTAACTGTCTCTCCAACCAATCCATTCGATCTGATAGGATTCACAACCAACGGCATTTATTGCAGATATAATCTTCAGTAACCCGTAAACGCTCCCTAAACTCCCACATTGACAAGAACAGCACATCACACTACGAAAAGCCATTTTTGCTTCTTTCAATCTACACACCCAGAAAATAGCACTGTCTTATTCCTCTACAAAACACTGCTCCAGGTTAAATTAATACTTATGGCTTATATGTCAGTTTAATCAAGAGACATATCTCAATAAAACATATAATCAAGAAAGAACCCACTCTACTCAGGCTATTGGGGTGGGTTTAAACTAATCCAGCAGAGGGATGGGAACCAAAATTGTAGTTCGAGTAGAGAAAAGGTTAAGAGTAGGGAGGTCCAAAATCAAGTTTCAGGGACGCAAGATGGCACCAGCAAGCAAAAAGTTGGTTTGAAATGTGTCTACTTCAATGCCAGGAGCATCCGGAATAAGGTGGATGAACTTGCAGCATGGGTTGGTAGCTGGGACTTCGAAGTTGTGGCCATTTCGGAGACATGGATAGAGCAGGGACAGGAATGGTTGTTGCAGGTTCCAGGATTTAGATGTTTCAGTAAGAACAGGGAAGATGGTAAAAGAGGGGGAGGTGTGGCATTGTTGGTCAAGGGCAGTATTGCATTTGCAGAAAAGATGTTAGGGGACTCGTCAACTGAGGTAGTATGGACTGAGGTTAGAAACAGGAAAGGAGAGGTCACCATGTTGGGAATTTTCTCTAGGCCTCTGAATAGTTCCAAAGATATAGAGGCAAGGATAGCAAAGATGATTCTCGACAGGGTAGTTGTCATGCAGGACTTCAACTTTCCAAATATTGACTGGGAACACTATAGTACAAGCACTATAGATTGGTCAGTTTTTGTCCAGTGTGTGCAGGAGGGCTTCCTGACACATTATGTAGATGGGCCAACAAGGGGTGAAGCCACATTAGATTTGGTACTGGGTAATGAGCCCGGCCAGGTGTTAGACTTGGAAGTAGGTGAGCACTTTGGTGATAGCGATCACAATTCTGTTATGATTACTTTAGTGATAGAAAGGGATAGGTATATACCAATGGGCAAGAGTTACAGCTGACGGAAAGGCAATTACGATATGATTAGGCAAGATTTAGGAAGCATAGGATGGGGAAGGAAACTGCAGGGGATGGGCACATTAGAAATGTGGAGCTTATTCAAGGAAAAACTCCTGAGTGTCCTAGATAAGTATGTACCTGTCAGGCAGGGAGGAAGCTGTAGAGCACGGGAGCCATGGTTTATGAAGGAAGTGGAGTCTCTGGTCAAGAGGAAGAAGAAGGCTTATGTTAGGATGAGATGTGAAGGCTCAGTTAGGCTCAGCTTGAGGGTTACAAGGTAGCCAGGAAAGACCTAAACAGAAAGCTCAGAAGAGCCAGGAGGAGACATGAGGAGTTGTTGGCGGATAGGATCAGGGTAAACCCTAAGGCTTTCTATCGGTATTTAAGGAATAAAAGAATGACGAGAGTAAGATTAGGGCCAATCAAGGAGAGTAGTAGGAAGTTGGGTGTAGAGTCAGAGGAGATAGGGGAAGCACTAAATGAATATTTTTTGACAGTATCCACTCTAGAAAACAACAACGTTGTTGAGGAGAACACTGAGATACAGGCTACTAGACTAGGTGGGATTGAGGTTCACAAGGAAGAGGTATTAGAAATCCTGCAGCGTGTGAAAATAGATAAGTCCTCTGGGCCGGATGGGATTTATCCTAGGATCCTCTGGGAAGCCAAGGAGGAGATTGCCGAGCCTTTGACATTGATCTTTAAATCGTCATTGTCTACAGGAATAGCGCCAGAAGACTGGAAAATAGCAAATGTGGTTCCCCTGTTCAAGAAGGGGAGTAGAGACAACCTTGGTAATTATAGACCAGTGAGCCTTACTTCAGTTGTTGGTAAAGTGTTGGAAAAGGTTATAAGAGATAGGATTTACAACCATCTAGAAAAGAATAATTTGATTAGGGATAGTCAGCACGGTTTTGTGGAGGATAAGTCATGCCTCACAAACCTTATTGAGTTCTTTGAGAAGGTGACCAAACGGGTAGATGAGAGTAAACTGGTTGATGTGGTGTATATGGATTTGGTAGTGTAGATAGGCAGAGAGATCTCGGTGTCCAGGTACACAAATCCTTGAAAGTTGCCACCCAGGTTGACAGGGTTGTTAAGAAGGCATACAGAATTTTAGCTTTTATTAATCGAGGGATTGAGTTCCGGAACCATGAGGTTATGCTACTGCTGTACAAAACCCTGGTGCGGCTGCACTTGGAGTATTGTGTACAGTTCTGGTCACCACATTATAAGAAGGATGTGGAAGCTTTGGAAAGGGTGCAGAGGAGATTTACTAGGATGTTGCCTGGTATGGAGGGGAGGTCGTACGAAGAAAGGCTGAGGGACTTGAAGCTCTTTTCATTGGAGAGAAGAAGGTTGAGAGGTGACTTAATAGAGACATATAAGATAATCAGAGGGTTAGATGGGGTGGACAGGGAGAGCCTTTCTCCAAGTATGGTGACGACGAGCATGAGGGGGCATAGCTTTAAATTGAGGGGTGATAGATATAGGACAGATGTCAGAGGTAGTTTCTTTACTCAGAGAGTAGTAAGGGTATGGAATGCTTTGCCTGCAACAGTAGTAGATTCACCAACTTTAAGTGCATTTAAGTCATCATTGGACAAACATATGGATGTACATGGAATAGTGTAGGTTAGATGGGCTTCAGATTGGTATGACAGGTCGGCGCAACATTGAGGGCCGAAGGGCCTGTACTGCACTGTCATGTCCTATGTTCTATGTTCTATGTTCTATGTTCTACTCACTACTGCAGACTTACTGCAAGGCCACACTTAAAATATCGACTTATCTGTTTCTGTGCTGTGACCTCTCCCAAACAGGTTCCTCCAAGATTAGTTGTGAGTTTTACTGTTCGTTAATTTTCCCAGACGCACTCCGATGTCGAGCGATACATGAATTCAACCAACAAAGGCAAAAACTGTGCAGGTTCACTGCTCTGTCAGTTAGCAATGTGGGTTTCTCTCTCTCTCTCTCTCTCTCTCTATCTCTCTCTCTCTCTCTCTCTCTCGCTCTCTCCTGCACTAACCTCACCATACGCTTCCTTTGTCTGTTCCTCTCCCTTTTAAAAGTGCTATTGTTTTGACATGTTTTTTCTTCCAAAGTTCCAAAACAACAGCATATAAAACAGGAATTTCTGCTCCTGGAATTCAAGGAAATCACTTCCCCATCTAAAATACCTCAAGAAAGGAGTAGTGTTACAGCCAGAAAGTTTTCCCGTCCTCCATCTTGGATTACCCAGAATCCCTTGAAAACCTCATTAGGGAACTGGAACTGGAGCTGGATGAACTTCAGATCATTCGGAGGCAGAGGGAGTTATTAAGAGGAGTTGCAAGGAGGTAATCACACCTCAGGTAAAAGAAGAAGGCAGATGGGTTACCGTCAGTGGACAGAAAGGGAACCACAGGCAGTGCAGACATCCCCTGTGGCCGTTACCCTCAATAACAAGTATACTGTTTTGGATAATGTTGGGGGAGGGGTAACTTACCAGGGGTAAGCAATGGGGCACAGGTCTCTGGCACAGAGTCTGTCTCTGTTGCTCAGAAGGGAAGGGGGAAGAGGAGCAGTGCATTAGTGATTGGGGATTCCATAGTTCAGGGGACAGATAGAAGGTTCTGTGGGAACAAGAGAGACTCACAGTTAGTGTGTTGCTTCCCGGGTGCCAGGGTTCGTGATGTCTCAGATTGTGTTTTCAGGATCCTTGAGGGGGAGGGGGAGCAGCTCCAAGTTGTGGTCCACAGAAGCACCAACGACATAGGTCATAGAGTCATAGAGATGTCCAGCACGTAAACAGAACTTTTGGTCCAACTCATCCATGCCGACCCAAATATCCCAACCCAATTTCATCCCACCCAAATTCCTCCAAACCCTTCCTAGGAAGAGAGATGGGGATTTAAGACAGAAATTCAGGGAGCTAGGCTGGAAGCTTAGACCTAGAACAAACTGAGTTGTTATCTCTGGTTTGTTGCCCGTGCCACATGCTAACGAGGTGAGGAATAGGGGGAGAGAGGAGTTGAACATGTGGATACAGGGATGGTGCAGGAGGGAGGGTTTTGGATTCCTGGATAATTGGGGCTCTGTCTGAGGGCAGGTGGGACCTCTATAAACAGGGCAGTCTTCACCTGAACCAGAGGAGTACCAATATCTTGGTGGGGGGGAATTTGCTCATGCTCTTAGGGAGGGTTTAAACTAATTCAGCAAGGGGATGGGAACCTAAATTTTAGTTTGAGTATACAGGAGGTTGAGATTAGTGAGGTCAGAAATAAGGTTTCAAGGTCGTAAGAAGGCACCGGCAAGTAAAAAGTTGGTTTGAAGTGTGTCTGAGCATCTGGAACAAGATGGGTAAATTTGCAGCTTGGGACTTCGATGTTGTGGCCATTTTGGAGACATGGATAGAGCAGAGACAGGAATGGTTGCTTTAGGTTCCAGGATTTAGATGTTTCAGTAAGAACAGAGAAAATGGTAAAAGGGGGGTGGGTTAATTAGTCCCAGAGTGGCATTGTTAGTCAAGGACAGTATTACGGTTGCAGAAAGGATGTTTGAGGACTCATCTACTGAGGTAGTATGGGCTGAGGTTAGAAATAGGAAAGGAGAGGTCATCCTGTTGGGAGTTTTCTATAGGCCTTCGAATAGTTCCAGAGATGGAGGGGAGCGAGAGCAACAGGGTAGCTGTTATGGGGGTCTTTAAAAATATTGACTGGGAATACTATTGTTCAAGTACTTTAGATGGGCCATTTTTTGTCCAATGTATGCAGGAGGATTTCCTGACACAGTACATAGACAGGCCAACAAGGGGCGAGGCCACATTGGATTTGATATTGGGTAATGAACCCGGCCAAGCATTAGAATTGGAGGTAGGTGAGCACTTTGGCGGTAGTGACCACAATTCAGTTATGCTTACTTTAGTTATGGAAAGGGATAGGCATATACTGCAGGGCAAGAGTTACAGCTGGGGTAAAGGCAATTATGATGCATTAGGATGCATAGGATGGGTAAGGAAACTGCAGGGGATGGAAACAATTGAAATGTGGAACTTATTCAAGGAACACCTACTGTGGATCCTTGAGAAACATGTATCTGTCAGGCAGGGAGGAAGTTGTCAAGCAAGGGAGACATGGTTTACTAAGGAAGTTGAAACTCTTATCAAGAGGAAGAAGGCTTGTGTTCAGATGAAATGTGATGGTTCAATTAGGGTGCTTGAGAGTTACAAGTTAGCCAGGAAAGACTAAATGAGAGAGCTAAGAAGAGCCAGGAGGGGACATGAGAAGTTGTTGGTGGATAGGATCAAAGAAAACCCTTAGGCTTTCTGCAAGCATATCTGGAATAAAGGAATGACTAGAGTAAGATTCGGGCCAATCAAGGATAGTAGTGGGAAGTTGTGCGTGGAGTCTGAGCAGATAGGGGAAGCACTAAATGAATACTTTGTGTCAGTACTCACACTAGAAAAAGACAATTTAGTTGAGGAGAATCTTGAGATACAGACTACCTGACTAAATGATTGAGGTTCACAAGGAGGAGATTTTAGCAATTCTGGAAAGTGTAAAAATAGATAAGTCCCCTGGGCCAGATGGGATTTATCCAAAGATTCTCTGGGGAGATTGGGGAGATCATGGAGCCTTTGGCTTTGACCTTTATGTCATCATTGTCCACAGGAATAGGGCCAGAAGACTGGAGGATAGCAACTATTGTTCCCTTGTTCAAGAAGGGGAGTAGAGACAAACCTGGTAATTATAGACTAGTGAGGTTTACTTTGGTTGTGGGTATGGTGTTGAAAAGGTTATAAAAGATAAGATTCATAGTAATCTAGAAAGGAATAAGTTGATTAGGGATAGTCAAGGGTAGGTCATGCTTCACAAACCTTATTGAGTTCTTTGAGTAGGTGACCAAACATGTGGATGAGGGTAAAGCTGTTGATGTGGTGTATATGGATTTAGTTAAAAATTGCACAGCACCAGGTTATAGTCCAACAGGTTTAATTGGAAGCTCACTAGCTTTCGGAGCGCCGCTCCTTCATCAGGTGATAGTGGAGGACACAAGTCTAAGGCACGGAATTTATAGCAAAAGTTTACAGTGTGATGTAACTGAAATTATACATTGAAAAATACCTTGATTGTTTTGTTGAGTCTTTCATCTGTTCAAATACCATGATAGTTTCACTTCTTTCATGTGTAAGTCACAAAACCCTTTTGTTTTAAACGTTGCATTCTCAGGTTAGCTGTAACAATGAGTGTTAGCTAGACAATTTGTTGAAGGTGTTAGCCCCCTGTGTTCTCTGCCTATGTCATGATGTTTAGATTGATTTTAATCTGAAAAGTGAGATAACAGAGTTTTACATGAATTCATGCAGCTTTTGAGCAAAGTACAATGTAACTCTACAAGTACAAATTCACCTCCCAAAATATATGTGTGCAGGTGGGTCTTTGTCTGTCTGTGTGTCTGTCTGGGTTGGGGGTTGTTAGTGTGAGAGAGAGAGTGTATATGTGTGTGCATGAATGTAGAGTGGTCTAAGTCTCTGAGAGGATGCCTGTGTGAGTGTGGGAGTGTGTGTGTCTGTAAGGGTGTGTGTGTGTCTGTGTACATGCATGTCTGTGTGTATGCGTGTGTATAGAAATGCCTGTGTGTGCACGCGTGTGTGTATATAGGAGTGTCTGTGTGTGTGTGTATAGTGCAATGGTGGTCACCTGTAATGTTACATGAACCCAAGGGCCCGGTTGAGGCCCTCCCTATGGGTACCAAACTTAGCTATCAGCTTCTGCGCGGCCACTTTTCTCTGCTGCCTGTCCCGAAGTCTGCCTTGAAGGATGGTCACCCGAAGGTCCGAGGTTGAATGTCCTGGACCGCTGAAGTGTTCCCCAACTGGGAGGGAACACTCCTGTCTGTTGATTGTTGTGCGGTGCCCATTCATCCGTTGTCGTAGCCTTTGCTCAGTGTCCCCAATGTCCCATGCCTCAGGGCATCCTTGCCTGCAATATATAAGATAGACAACGTTGGCTGAGTCACATGAGTACCTGCAACATACAAGGTGTGAGGTGTCCCCACGTGTAATGGTGGTATCTATGTCCACAATCTGACACGTCTTGCAGCACCTACCTTGACAGGGTTGTATGGAGTTGTCCTGAGAGCCGGGCAGCTTGCTACGAACAATTATTTGTTTGAGGTTTGGCAGTTGTTTAAAGGCAAGCAGTGGAGGTGTGGGGAAGGTCTTGGCGAGGTGCTTATCCTCATTGATAATGTGTTGCAGGTCACAAAGAACATGGCGTAATTTTTCAGCTCCTGGGAAATACTGAACAACGAAGGGTACCCTGTCCGTTGCAGCACGTGTCTGTCTCCTGAAGATGTCATTACGGTTCCTTGCTGTGGCACATCGGAACTGGCGGTCAATGAGTTGGGCATCGTACCCTATTCTTTTGTGAGGGCATCTCTGAGTACTTCCAGGTGCCCGTCACATTCCTCCTCATCTGAACAGATACGGTGTACGCGTAGGGCTTGTCCATAGAGGATGCCTGTTTTAATATGTTTTGGGTGGAAGCTGAAGAATTGTAGCACTGTGAGGTTGTCTGTGGGTTTGCGGTAGATTGTGGTGCTGAGGTGCCCATCCTTGATGAAGATGCATGTGTCCAAGAATGAGACAGATAGTCGAGAGTAGTCCATGGTAAGTTTGATGGTGGGATGAAACTTGTTGATGTCACTGTGTAATTTTATCAGTGACTCCTCACCATGGGTCTAGAGGAAGTAAATGTCATCAATGTACCTGGTGTATAATGTTGGTTGGAGATCCTGCATAGAGAAGTCTTGTTCTAACCTGTGCATAAAAATGTTGGCATATTGGGGTGCAAATTTGGTCCCCATGGCTGTTCCATGTGTCTGGATGAAGAACTGGTTGTCAAAGATGAAGACGTTATGATCGAGCATAAAGTGGATGAGTTGTAGGATGGTATTTGGAGATTGGCAGTTGTTGGTGTTGAGTACTGAGGCTGTTGCCGCAATGTCATCATTGTGGGGGATGCTGGTGTAAAGTGCTGAAACATCTATTGTGTTGAGGAATGTTCCCGGTTCGACTAGTCTGTAAGAAATCCGTAGTGTCGCGACAGAAGCTGGGGATCCCCTGTACAATAGATTTCAAGATGCCTTCAACATAGCCGGAGAGATTCTCACACAGGTTCCCATTGCCCAGTACGATGGGATCCTGGTGTGTTGGCTTTGTGTACCTTTGGAAGGCAGTAGAAGTCGCCTACATGAGAAGTACGTGGGATGAGGGCACGTAGGGAACTCTGAAGGACTGGATCCAAAGTCCTGATCAATGTGTTTAATTCACGGGTGTGTTCTTTGGTCGGATCAGCTGGTAGTTGCCTGTAGTGTTCCTGGTTGTTCAGTTGTTGGTACACTTCCTTACGGTAATCTGTTCTATTCTGAATGACAATGGCGGTTTTGTGATTTACACATGAAAGAAGTGATACTATCATGGTATTCAACCAGATAAAAGACTCAACAGACAATCAAGGTATTTTTCAATGTATAATTTCAGTTACATCACACTGTAAATTTTTGCTATAAATTCTGTGCCTTAGAATTGTGTCCTCCACTATCACCTGATAAAGGAGCAGTGCTCCGAAAGCTAGTGTGCTTCCAATTAAACCTGTTGGACTATACTGGTTGTGTGATTGTTAACTTTATACACCCCAGTCCAATACCGGCATCTCCAAACCAATATATGGATTTAGTAAGGTATTTGATAAGGTTCCCCATGGTAGGCTATTGCACAAAGTACGGAGGTATGGATTTGAGGGTGATTTAGCGGTTTGGATCAGAAATTGGCTGGCTGAGAGAAGACGGAAGGTGGTGGTTGATGGGAAATATTCATCCTGGAGTTCATTTACTGAAGGGGATCTGTTTTGGTCCACTGCAGTTTGTAATTTTTATAAATGACCTGGATGGGGGTACAGAAGGATGGGATAGTAAATTTGCAAATGAAACTAAGGTGGGTAGAATTGTGCATAGTGACGAGGAATGTTGTAGAGTACAGAGGGACATAAATAAGCTGCAGAGCTGGACTGAGAGGCGGTAAATGGAGTTTAATGCGGAAAAGTGTGAGGTGATTCACTTTGGAAGGAGTAACAGGAATGCAGAGTACTGGGCTAATGGTAAGATTCTTGGTAGTGTCAATGAGCAGAGGGATCTCAATGTCCAAGTACGTAGATCGTTGAAAGTTGCCACCAAGTCCTTAGGGTTGTTAAGAAGGCTTACGGTGTGCTAGCTTTTATTGGTAGAGGGATTGAGTTTCAGAGCCATGTGGACATGTTGCAGTTGTACAAAACTGTGGTATTACTTATTGACGTACTACTTACAGTTCTGGTCACCGAATTATAGGAAGGATGTGGAAGCTTTGGAAAGGGTTCAAAGGAGATTTACTATGACATTGCCTGGTATGGAGGGAAGGTCTTACGAGGAAAGGCTGAGGGACTTGAGGCTGTTTTCATTAGAGAGATGAAGGTTGAGAGGTGACTTAATTGAGACATATAAGATATTCAGAGGTTTAGATAGGGTGGTCAGCGAGAGCCTTTTTCCTCAGATGGTGATGGCTTGCATGAGGGGACATAGCTTTAAATTGAGGGGTGATAGATATAGGACAGATGTCAGAGGTAGTTTCTTTCCTCAGAGAGTGGTAAGTGCGTGGAACGCATTGCCTGTCACAGTAGTAGACTCGCCAACTTTAAGGGCATTTACATGGTCATTGGATAAGCATATGGACCAGAATGGAATAGTATAGGTTAGATGGACTTCAGATTGCTTTCCCAGGTCAGTGCAACATCATGGACCAAAGGGCCTGTACTGCGCTGTAATGTTCTAAGTTCTATGTGGCATCAGATGTTAAAGACCATGTTGAGGGCTTATTGGCAGAATTACCCAAATGAATGGGATAAAGGTATCCCATTTGTATTATTTGCTGTTAGGGATGCTCCAAATGAATCGACTCAGAATATGCAATTTGAATTGATATTCGGCACGAAGTAAGAGGGCCTTTAAAATTAGTTAAGGAAAGATTGATAGGCCTGAAGGTTGCACAATACCTAATGAAGCAAGAGGTAGAGAAGAAATCCAAAAGTCATACATTTGCCTGTGGGGATGAAGTATTGGTGCTGTAACCAATGGTGGGAGATCACTTCAAAGCAAGATTTAATGGCCCTTATCAGATTGAGAAAAAGTTGGGTCAGGTGAATTATCTGCTAAAGATGCCAGATAGAAAAAAAAATTATCGGGTATGTCAAGTGAACATAGTGAAATATTATTATGACAAGGAAAGAGAACCAGAGAAACAGGTATTGGTTACTGTCGCTCAGAGGGTTTGGATTTTGATGTGCCTCAGAATAAATTGACTAATGAAAAAGTCCTCAAGGAATGGGATAGGATAGAACAGAGAACTGAATTGTAAATTTGTTACATGGCTATGAGCACCGATGTATGAATAGAATGGGGAGGACTAATGCCATAGTACATGAGGTTGATGTAGGGAATGCAACGATAAACAACACCCCTACAGGCTTGATCCTCTCAAAGCAGAGCAGGTTCAGCAGGAAGTGGAAGCAATGCTCCAGGAAAACACCATAGAGATGAGTCAAACTTAGTGGAGTTTGCCAATCATGTTGGCTCCTATACCTGATGATACTCAATGATTCTGTCTGGATTATTAGAATCATAGAATCCTTACAGTATGGAAACAGACCCTTCAGCCCAACAAATCCACACCGACCTTCCACAGAGTAACCCACCCAGACCCATCCCCCTACTATCCTATATTTACCCCTGACTAATGCACATCCCTGAATACTATGGGCAATTTAGTATGCCCAATTCACCTAACCTGCACATAGAACATAGAAGAATACAGCGCAGTACAGGCCCTTTGGCCCTCGATGTTGCGCCGATCCAAGCCCACCTAACCTATACTAACCCACTATCCTCCATATACCTATCCAATGCCCGCTTAAATGCCCATAAAGAGGGAGAGTCCACCACTGCTACTGGCAGGGCATTCCATGAACTTACGACTCGCTGAGTGAAGAACCTACCCCTAACTTCAGTCCTATATCTACCCCCCTTTAATTTAAAGCTATGCCCCCTTGTAATACCCGACTCCATACGCGGGAAAAGGTCCACACTGTCAACCCTATCTAACCCCCTAATCATCTTGTACACCTCAATCAAGTCACCCCTAAACCTTCTTTTCTCTAATGAAAACAGCCCCAAGTGTCTCAGTCTTTCCTCATACGATCTTCCTTCCATACCAGGCAACATCCTGGTAAACCTCCTCTGCACCCGTTCCAGTGCCTCCACATCCTTCCTATAGTATGGCGACCAAAACTGCACACAATATTCCAGATGCGGCCGCACCAGAGTCTTATACAACTGCATCATGACCTCAGGACTCCGGAACTCAATTCCTCTACCAATAAAAGCCAGTACGCCATATGCCTTCCTCACCGCACGATTTACCTGGGTGGCAACTTTCAGAGATCTGTGTACATGGACACCAAGATCCCTCTGCTCATCCACACTACCAAGTATCCGACCATTAGCCCAGTACCCCATCTTTTTGTTATTCTTCCCAAAGTGAATCAACTCACACTTAGCTACATTGAATTCCATTTGCCACCTTTCTACCCAGCTCTGCAGCTTCTCTATATCCTGCTGTAACCTGCCACATCCTTCCTCACCGTCAACAACTCCTCCGACTTTCGTAACATCCGCAAACTTGCTCACCCAACCTTCTAACCCCTCTTCCAGGTCATTTATAAAAATGACAAACAGCAATGGTCCCAAAACAGATCCTTGCGGAACACCGCTAGTGACGGCACTCCATGAAGAAACTTTGCCATCAACTACTACCCTCTGTCTTCTTCCATCCAGCCAATTCCTAATCCAAACCTCCAACTCACCCTCAATGCCATATCTCCGTATTTTCTGCAGTAGCCTACCATGGGGAACCTTATCAAACGCCTTACTAAAATCCATATATACCACATCTACCGCTTTCCCCTCATCAACCTCCTTCGTCACCTTTTCAAAGAATTCAATAAGGTTTGTGAGGCACGACCTGCCCTTCACAAAACCATGCTAACCAAATTGTTATTAAGTACAAGGACGTTGAAAATACACAATTACTTTCCCTTGTATTAATATTGTTAACTGA
>NC_057718.1:74373940-74379900 GCF_004010195.1 Chiloscyllium plagiosum | reverse complement strand
TCAGTGACATCACGTATCCTTGCACCTGGAAGGCAACATACCAAACGTGAGTCTCTCTCATTCCCACAAAACCGCCTATCTGTGCCCCGAACTATCGAGTCCCCAATTACTATTGCTCTGCTCTTCTCCACCCTTCCCTTCTGAGTAACGGGGACAGGCTCCGTGCCAGAGACCTGAGCCCCGTTACTTACCCCTGGTAAGTCATCCCCCCCACAAGTATCCAAAACGGTATACTTGTTCTTGAGGGGAACGGCCCTCTTTGAATTTGGATTGTGGGAGGAAACCAGAGCACCCTGAGGAAACTCACGCAGACTCAGGGAGAATGTGCAAACTCGATACAGACAGTCACTTGAGGTTGGACTCAAACCCAGGTCCCTGGCGCTGTGAGGCAGCAGTGCTAACTACTGAGCCGCCATGCCGCCCAATGCAGGAAGGTCAATGCTGTGACAAAATCTGACTCATACCCAATTCTAAAGCTGAGTAATTGTGTGGATAATGTAGGAGAAGCCAATTTATATCACAAAGCTGGACTTACTTCACAGTACTGGCAAGTCGATAAAGTGTGGTGAATTGGTCATGCTAAATTGCCCATAGTGTTAGGTGTAGGGGAATGGGTCTGGGTGGGTTATGCTTCGGCGGGTCGGTGTGGACCCGGTGGGCCAAAGGGCCTGTTTCCACACTGTAAATAATCTAATCTAATTTAAATAGATGACTCAATGATCTTTAGCCATTCGTACAACGATCATTTGATGGAGCTCTTTGAGAGACTGCAGAAGGCAAAGTTGGTCATAACTTTGGCATAAACAGAATTTACGAAGGCGGAAGTGACATTCTTAAGGCACAACATTGGATACGGACAGATGACACCGAGGAATGTGAAGTCGAAGGTCACCGAGGAATTCCCAAGACCATCCTTGAAGAAGGAAGTGCTACGATTTTTAGGATTGAGAGAATTCTACAGGAAATATTTATAAAGCTTGAGTAGTGCAGTGGCACCATTGACATTTTTTTGGAAAATGAACACAAAATTTCAGTGGACAGACCAATTCCAGGAGGCATTTGAGAATTTAAAAGCTTTAGCCACGCCCTTTTTTGAAACCCTTTAAAGTCACTATTGACACAAGTGATGTAGGTGTTGAATGTTCATTGTTACAGGAGGATGAGTGTGGCCAATAGGTTATTTTTTAAAAAAACTCAATATCCACCAGAAAAAATATCCATTCATTGAAAAAGAGTTATTAAGTTTAGAAATGGCCTTACACCATTTTAATGTCCATGTTGCAAACAATGCA
Source organism: Chiloscyllium plagiosum (assembly GCF_004010195.1). Lineage (NCBI taxonomy): Eukaryota > Metazoa > Chordata > Chondrichthyes > Orectolobiformes > Hemiscylliidae > Chiloscyllium > Chiloscyllium plagiosum. The sequence continues at coordinate 74,378,608 of NC_057718.1, read as the reverse complement.
ATAGAGACAATTGTGTGTACCAATCACAATCCTTTGACATTTCTGGAAAGATTTAAGGACAAGAATGCCAGATTATTTTGTAGGAGTCTCATGTTACAAGCATTTAATTTACAGACTGTACGCGTTGTGGGTCATGAAAATACTATCGCAAATATTTTATCACGAATTTAAAAGAAAAATGCTTATATAGGATAGAAAAAATAGTGTTTAATGTATATTTATAGAATTAGTATAAAATGTGCAACTCTAGATTAATGAGCTCTGGATCTAGTAATATAATGGAGTTAAGATTATATAAAAAAAACTAATAATAATAAGGGGGGAAATTTTTCCTTAAGGAGGGCGGTGTTGTGAGCTGTGTAGAGTAATTGTAGTTTGGAACACAGGAAGTTAGAATTTGGTGTTTTTTAAATTTTAAAATTGTAAAATGCTGGGGGGGGAAAGCATGGATGTTTGTGAACAGCAGCTTGGGAGTGTGCAGGTACACAGAAACTGAAACATGTATATCAAAAGGCTGCATAGTTAGCAGGTCAAACAGCAGTTTTTAACCAAGACAACAGGCTTTTGAATTTAGTCAATTAATTTGCACCAAGCACTTAGATACTAAAAGTCTATTAAATTTAAATCTCATGGTTTTGACAACATAGAACCATCTTATTGTAAGAAATATTGATATATCATCATGGGTACAAAAGAAGGGGGCATTTGGACAAAGATCCCAGAGCCAACTGCCATCTGCCAGACCTAACATCTTTCAGCTCTCACAGTCATGTATATGTTAGAGAAAGCATCGTCTAAATAACAACGGTGCCAATGATGACAAAGGTATTCCTGACAGAAGAATCGACGGAGAAGGCACAGAACATTCCAGAAGACACTAAATTCTACATTTTTATATGATAAGGATTTGTATTTATTGGAATAGCATACCATTAGAATCTTGTTTTATTCAGGAATAGTTCATAGTTAGAATTTATTTGGTTTTGTAATAGTTTAGTTAATTTGTTCACTGTTAGAGTTAGATAAATAAATTGTTACTTGTTGATTTGAAAGTGAGTGTTAGGGATTTATTTTATTTAATGAATAGAAGGTGCTGAAAAGCAGGTTACCCCACTTTTCACACACTTTTTACAGATTATAGGGCGAGGTGCTCCTTTTTGGGTGTTTTAGTTTTAGTTCTTACTGGCTGCGGGGGGGGGGGTTGGTGGTGGGGGTGGTCAACGTCTGCTTTATAACAGTTTGGACTTTTGATCTTTGGAATTTTGTTTACCCTGTATATATTCTTTTCTGCCCTCAGTATACATATTAATGTATTATATGGTCTTTTGTCTGTCTTAACTATGATTGAAATGCAAAAGTTGTCTTCAAATCCTGACTGTAACGCCTGCTTCTTACTTTAAAACTGTGCCCACCGGTTATTTAACCTTCTACTAAGGGGAGAGGTTTCTCCCTATCTACCCGGTCTATACTCTTCAACACTCCTAGCCTATCTGATCTTTCTTTGTAACTAAATCACTCCAGACCAGGCAACATTCTGGTGAATCTCTTCTGTATGCTCTCTAGCGCAATCACATTATGGTGACCAGAATTGCACAAAGTGCTCCAGCTGTGGTACAGCCTCCTTGCTTTTGTATTCAATGTCTTGAATAATAAAATCACATATTCAATGTGCATTCTTAACTACCTTACGAACCCATCCTGCTGCCTTCAAGGAAGGAGTTGCCCTGAGAGTCCTCAGAATTGACTCTGGACCCCATGAAGTCTCATGGCTTTAGGTTAAACATGGGCAAGGAAACTTTACGCTGATTACCATATTCTGACCTCCCTCAGCTGATAAATTGATACTCCTCCCTGTTGTACAACACATGGCGAAAGTACTGAGGACGGCAAGGGCACAAAATGTACTCTGGGTGGGGGATTTGTATGTCCACCACCAAGAGTAGCTCAGCAGCACTGATTGAGCTGGTCAGGTCCTAAAGGACATTGCTGCTAGACTGGGTCTGTGGCAGCTGGTTAAGGAACTAACAAGGGAAAAACATATTTGACCTCATCCTTACCAATCTGCTAATTGCAGATGTATCTGTCCATGACACTATCAGTTAGAGCAACCACCACCCAGTCCTTATGAAGATATGATCCTGGCTTCATATCGAGAATAACCTCCATCGTGTTGTGTTTTTCTATCACCGTGGTAATTGGAACAGATTTCAAACAGATCTAGCAACTCAAGACTGGGCATCTATGAGCAGCAGAACTGTACTCCAGCACAATGTGTAACCCATGGCCCAGCACAACCCCCCACTTAACCATTACCATCAAGCCAGGGGATTAACTCTGGTTCAATGGAGAATGCAGGAGGACATGCCAGGAGCAGCACCAGGCATCCCCGAAGGTGAGATGTCAACTTGGTCAATCTACCAAACAGGACAACTTGCATGCCAACAGCATAAGCAGCAAGTGATAGACAGAGCTAAATGATCCCACCACCAACAGATTAGGTCGAAGCTCTGCAATCCTGCCATATTCAATCATGAATAATGGTGGATGATTAAACAGCTCACGAGAGGAGAAGGCTCCACTAGCATATCACTGCAAAAGATAAGGCTGAAGCTTTCACAGCAATCTTCTGCCAGAAGTGCTAAGTGGATGATCTATCTTGACCTCCTCCAATGATCCCAAGCATTACTTTACCAGTCTTCAGCCAATTCAATTAACTTCACATGATATCAAGATGGTTGGAGCCACTAGATACTGCAAAGGCTATGGGTCCTGACAACAATCCAGCAATAGTACTGAAGACTTGTGCTCCACAACCCCTAGCCAAGCTCTTCCAGTACAGTTACAACACTGGCATCTACCCGACAAAATGGAAAATTGCCAGATATGTCTTGTACAAAAAAAGCAGAATAAATCCAACCCAGCCAATTACCACCACATCGATCTACTCTCGATCATCAGTAGCGTGATAGAAGGTGTCATCAACAGTGCTATGAAGCAAATCAATTAATTGGTGCTTCATCCACAAGCATCCACTCCCTCCAGCACCAATGTTCAGCAGCAGCTGTGTGTACTATCTACAAGAGGCACTGCAGAAATTCAGATCCTCAGACACTACCTTCCAAAGCCATGACCACTTCCATCTAGAAGGACAAGAGTAGCATATACCTAGTAACACCACCACCTTCAGGTTCTTCTCCAAGTCACTCACCATCCTGACTTGGAAATATAGCAGAAAGTGAGGACTGCAGATGCTGGAGATCAGAGCTGAAAATGTGTTGCTGGAAAAGCGCAGCAGGTCAGGCAGCATCCAAGGAGCAGGAGAATCGACGTTTCGGGCATGAGCCCTTCTTCAGGAATGAGGAAAGTGTGGCAAGCAGGCTAAGATAAAAGGTAGGGAGGAGGGATTTGGGGGAGGGGCGTTGGAAATGCGATAGGTGGAAGGAGGTCAAGGTGAGGGTGATAGGCCGAAGAGGGGGTGTGGGTGGAGAGGTCAGGAAGACGATTGCAGGTTAGGAAGGTGGTGCTGAGTTCGAGGGTTGGGACTGAGACAAGGTGGGGGGAGGGGAAATGAGGAATCTGGAGAAGTCTGAGTTCATCCCTTGTCGTTGGAGGGTTCCCAGGCGGAAGATGAGGCACTCTTCCTCCAGCCATCGTGTTGCTATGGTCTAGCGATGGAGGAGTCCAAGGACATGCATGTCCTTGATGGAGTGGGAGGGGGAGTTGAAGTGTTGAGCCACGGGGTGGTTGGGTTGGTTGGTCCAGGTGTCCCAGAGGTTTCTCTGAAACGTTCCGCAAGTAGGCGGCCTGTCTCCCCAATATAGAGGAGGCCACATCGGGTGCAGCGGATGCAGTAAATGATGTGTGTGGAGGTGCAGGTGCATTTGTGGCCGATATGGAAGGATCCCTTGGGGCCTTGGACGGAAGTAAGGGGGGAGGTGTGGGTGCAAGTTTTGCATTTCTTGCGGTTGCAGGGCAAGGTGGCGGGAGTGGAGGTTGGGTTGGTGGGGGGTGTGGACCTGATGAGGGAGTCACGGAGGGAGTGGTCTTTTTGGAACGCTGATAGAGGAGGGGAGGGAAATATATCCTTGGTGTGGGGTCCATTTGGAGGTGGCGGAAATGGCGACGGATGATACGATGTATGTGGAGGTTGGTGGGGTGCTAAGTGAGGACCAGTGGGGTTCTGTCCTGGTGGCGATTGGAGGGGTGCGGCTCAAGGGTGGAGGAGCGGGAGGTGGAGGAGCTGCAGTGGAGAGCATCATCGACCACGTCTGAGGGGAAATTGCGGTCTTTGAAGAAAGAGGCTATCTGGTTGTTTGGTATTGGAACTGGTCCTCCTGGGAGCAGATGCGGTGGAGATGCGTCTCCGCCGCATCTGCTCCCAGGAGGACCAGTTCCAATACCGAACAACCCAGATGGCCTCCTTCTTCAAAGACCGCAATTTCCCCCCACACATGGTCGATGATGCTCTCCACCGCATCTATTCCACTTTCCGATCCTCCGCCCTTGAGCCCCGCCCCTCCAATCGCCACCAGGACAGAACCCCACTGGTCCTCACCTACCACCTCACCAACCTCCATATACATCGTATCATTCGTCGTCATTTCCGCCACCTCCAAACGGACCCCACCACCAGGGATATATTTCCCTCCCCTCCCCTATCAGCGTTCC
>NC_057718.1:74365588-74373677 GCF_004010195.1 Chiloscyllium plagiosum | reverse complement strand
GTGATCGACGATGCTCTCCACCGCATCTCCTCCACTTCCCCCTCCTCCGCCCTTGAGCCCCACCCTTCCAATCGCCACCAGGACAGAACCCCACTCCACCAACCTCCATATATATCGTATCATCCGTCGCCATTTCCGCCACCTCCTTCCACCTATCGAATTTCCAATGCCCCTCCCCCAAGTCCCTCCTCCCTACCTTTTATCTTAGCCTGCTTGCCACACTTTCCTCATTCCTGAAGAAGGGCTCATGCCCGAAACGTCGATTCTCCTGCTCCTTGGATGCTGCCTGACCTGCTGCGCTTTTCCAGCAACACATTTTCAACTTGGAAATTTTGCACCTTTCCTTCACCATTGCTGGGTCACAATCCTGGAATTCCCTCCCTAATGGCATTGTGGGTCAACCCACAGCAGATGGACTGCAACAGTTCTAGAAGGCAGCTCACCACCACCTTCTCAAGGGCAATTAGGGATGGGAAATAAATGATGGTCAGCCAGTGACACCTACACACCACAAAATGAGTAAATGTTTTTAAAAAACACTCAGCAATAACCTGCTCAGTGATGGCCTGTTTGGGTCTGCCAAGACTACTCAGCTCTTGACCTCATTACAGTTTTGGTTCAAACATGGACAAACAGCTGAATTCTACAGGTGAAGTGAGAGTGACAACTCTTGACATCAAGGCTGCATTCGACCGAGTATGGCATCAAGGAGCTCTGGCAAAATTGAATAATTGTAAATCCAGGGGCAAACCCTCCGGTGGTTAGAGTCATGTCTGACACATATAGGAAGATGGTCATGGTTGTTGGAGGTCAGTCATCTCAGCTCCAAGACATCTCTGCAGGGGGTCCTCAGAGTAGTGTCCTAGGCTGAATCATCTTCAGCTGCTTCATCAATGACCTTCCCTGCATTATAAGGTCAGAAGTGGGGATGTTTGCTAATGATAGCACAATGTTCAGCACCACTTGCGACTCGTCAGATACTGAAGCAATACATGTTCAAATGCAACAAGATCTGGACAATATCTCAGTTTGGGCTGACAAGTGGCAAGTAACGTTCTCATCACACAAATGCCAGGCTATGACCATCACCAATAACAGACAATCTGACCACTGCCCCTTGATATTTAATGATGTTACTATCAACATCCTGTGGGTTATCATTTATTAGAAATTCAACTGGACTCACCACGTAAATGCAGTAGCTACAAGACCAGGTCAGAGGCTAGGAGTACTGCGACGTGTAACACACCTTCTGACTCCCCAAAAATCTGCCCACCATTTACAAAGCACAAGTCAGGAAGGTGTTGGAATATTCTCCACTTTCCTGCATGAGTGCAGTCCCAAAAACATTCAAGAAGCTTGACACCATCCAGGATAAAGCAGCCCAAATGATGGGCATTGCATCCACAATATCCACTCCCTCTACCACTGACATTCAGTAGCAGCAGTGTGTACTATTTACAAGGTGCACTGCAGAAATTCAGCATAGCTCCTCAGACACCACCTTCCAAACCCATGACCACTTCCATCTAAAAGAACAGGGCTGCAGATATATGGAAACATCACCACCTTCAAATTCCCCTCCAAGCCAATTACCATCCTGACTTGGAAATAGATCAGTATTCCTTCACTGTCGCTGGGTCAAAATCCTGGAATTTCCTCCCTAATGGCATTGTGGGTCAATCCACAGCAGGTGATCTGCAGGGGTTCAAGAAGGCAGCTCACCACCACCTTCTCAAGGGCAACAAGGACAGGCAATAAATGCTGGCCAGCCAGAGATGCCACAAATAAATAAATAAAGTATCGAGACAATTTTAAGAATTACTATCTCAGTTGCCACTGTTCAGCCCAATTACCAATCTGTATGTATTATCCTGTAGTCTAAGATTTTCCTCCTTACTTTATAATACATCACCAATTTTTATGTAATCTGCAAGCTTACCTCCTACAAACAACTTTTATCCTGAGTAGAAGTCAGGCAAATTTATCATTTTGGTGGTCTCATTGGGATTTTACTATGTCTAATTGGTACTTCTAACACTTGCAGATACTTTCAAATCAATCTGTTCAGGAGGTTATTAGACGTCTGGAGGAGATGGGAATTGAATCCAGGCTTCAGGTTAGAGACACTACCACTGCACTACAAGAGCCCTCATTAGGATTTTAAGCATTTTGTGATAGCTGGTGGAATAGTGGGGCACAGCTATTGGCCCACTCTTTCCATTAAATTGTTACAAATGTCATAGCTTGTTGATCGACTTGACCTTTGAAGAAAGTGTTTGAATGACTTTGTTGTTAATCGCGCATTTGGCACATGCCATCACTAATACCTACATTATGTTTGCATTTGGCACTGTGGCATTATCTCCTTTCCACTAAAAGGCCATTCCTTCAATTCAATTCCTCTCCTAAAACATGGCAAATAGCTCTCTTTTGTCTGAAATAAGCATAAAAATGACCATCTGTGAAGTCATCAGAAACAATTATGTGCTAATAATGATTGTATTTAACCTCTGACAATTAAAAAATGATAAGAAGATGGTAGTGCAAATTCTCTTTTGATACAAGTAAATCAACAAGACAACCTGTTTATATAACATCTTGTTTCCCTGGGTTACGCACTATGAATGTGGTGGAGGAAGATTTCAATCAATTAATTTCCAAAGGGAATTGGATGATAATTTGAAAAAAACAATTTGGAAGGCCAATGGGAGCAACTGGAAAGTATAAATAACTGCATTATTCCTGCCAAAAGCCAGTACAGACTCAATGGGCTGACTGACCTCTTTCCGTATTATAAATATTCAGTCATCCTTTATGTTTGGTGAAGAAAATAGATACTTTCTATTGTTCCATTAACTTGAACATTTTAGTAAGATTGGGAAGGAAAAAGGAAATATTGAGTCCGTTGAATTAGCCCATAGTTCTCAAAGTTCAACAGATGCAATCACTTTGCTTATGTCTAAAGTTCTATTATGATGTCCTGAAGAGAAAATCAAATAAAGAAGAATGAATCTTAAATGTAACCATTGAAGACATATTTTCTTGTACAGCAACTCAATGGAGGGACAAAGGATACCTCCTACATTTGACATTTGAGCAGGACATCAACCATATTTGTATCATTTATAGTGGTTTAAAATAAGGTACATTTGTTGTACCTTAAAATATGACTCTCAAATTCGGGAACATCTAGGATTAGTCATGTCAAAGAGATCGCCCACAAAGATATAAAGTAGGGTAATTGGACCTGAAACTCTGTTTTCTCTCCACTGATGCTGCCAGACCTGCTGAGTTTGTCCATCAATTTCTGTTTTTATTTGTTCTTTCCACTTTCTTCTGTTCTATCTAGAGCAAATCTTGTTTTTTTTATTTTCTGTTCCTTTCAAACTAAGATTTGGTGAACCCATAACCCTCTGTTTGTGAAGTCCAATTTGAAATTGACCTGCAACAAACCCTTTAATGTTAAAATAGAAGCATAGTTCATTCATGCATTCAACCTCAGGGGATAATTATCAAAACACACGTACACATTCAAATATATCAGGAAGCAAAAGAAGAAAGGGAAGATTTTTCAATTTTAGAATAACATAAAAATCAATGATGTAGACATCAATTCTTTTGTGATTTTTGTCTGAGTTCAAAACATCAGACAGGCTAACCCCAGCATGGAGTCTGGTTATAATGTTAGCAGGTCTTAGATTCTTAGCAAATTGGTATTACCTGTAACTAGTAGCTTATCAGACTGAATCAATTACTTTCAGAGAGTACAGCAAACCTTTCCAGAACCTTGCAAGAGGGGGTTTGAGTTGGTCATAGAGTCATAGAGATCTACAGCACAGAAAAGGTCCTTCAACCCATCATGTCCCCACCAGTCAAATATAGCCACCTCACTATTCTCGTCCTATTTTCCTTGTATGCCTTGGCATCATAAGTGTGCATCTAAATACTTCTCAAATGTTATGAGAGTTTCTGCCTCAGTGAATTCCAGATTTCCACCATTCTCTAGGTGAAAAGGTTTTCCTCACATCTCATCTAAACCCTCTATTACCTTAAATCTATGCCCCTTCATCATTGATCCATCCATCAAGGGGATACGTTTCTTCCTGGCAACTGTGTTTATACTCTTCATAATTTTATACATCTCAATCATGTCCGCTCTCTAACTCCTCTAGTCAGGACAACAATCACAGTCTATCCAATCGCTGTTCATAAAACTTTCCAGAGCAGGCAGCATTCTGGCTGAAAGCCTTAAAATGTTAGCAGACAGATCTTAGTAGTGACCAAATTCTTACCAGACTGAAGCAGTGGGATCCAGAGACAATGGCACACTCTCTAGGTGCTTTGGGATAGGTGTGGTCATGTGACTTTCACATTAAGGGGTTCAACACTTTAGTGTCTATCCCTCTAGCCAGGTATCCAGTATTCACCTTAGGAGGTAGGTAGAACCAAGCACAATAAAGTTAACTTCTATGCCCAGTCAAGATCCATTGTTCATTTAGCTGAGATAATAAGAATCATTGGTCCCAATATGCGCACCATGAGCTTCAATGTCGCTTATTTGCAGAACTAGCTGGAGTGATATATCACTTGCTGATCTTCTGTGTTTGCAAACTTCAAGGTCCACAAAAATTAAAAATACAGCTTTTTCTCCAGGACAGTGATGTCTGAATTCCATCCTGCTATATGCTCATTAAAACTTGCCAGAAATTTGACTGTGGATGGCCATGTTTTTCAACTGAACAAAATCCATATGAAAAATCAAACATGAAAGTATAGCTTTTAAGATAGTTCTCTTCATGTCTTTTTGTTAGCCTAACATTGTGTTTATGACAAACAAGTAATTTCCAGTCACATAAAGGCCCTTTCAAAAAAATGAATTATATATATACTACTTATTATATTGCCGTTTGCTTGTTTTCTATACCCGTTTTTCAGTCAGTCAAAATTAGTTGCTGCCTTTCTGTCACATGTGCTGAACTCTTCAATAAGAGGCATGTGGTCTGCTACTCGTTATCCAAAGTACCGGAATTTGTTGACACCTTCCAGTGGTATGCTATTGATTCTGATCACAGTTGGAGAGACAACATTCTATCCCATAATTCTTGTATTGGTAGTGTGGGAAAGTTATGAAATAGATTTTGTTTGGAATTGATCTATATTCTCTGTAACTTGCACAGCATCAGCACATGGAAGTTCTCTGATCAGTTATGCTGTGCTTTTACCTTGGTTTGCAGTCTTTAAAGATTGAGGAGTTTCCTGTCTGATCATGTGTGAAGGTACACTCCTTCCAATTCAGCAGGGAAATCATTGGTCCAGGGGTAGACAGAAAGATATAAAACCGTAGGAGCTGAAACAGTCCTATTCCACCCCATTCCATGTAATCATGGAAGATCAATGTGAGACTCTGAAGCTTGCGAGGAAAGCTGGTTTCTCTAGTATGTGGTAAACAGTGTGGTAAAGTCTGTTCATGGTGTCAAAGGCTTTTGTGAAATCCACAAAATCCAGCAATCTCATGTGGAAAGACAACATTAAGTTCCACCAGCAAGCTGACAATATTCAATCTTTTCATACTACCATATCTCCGCATTCCTTTGCTTTCTCTAAAATCTCAACTGCTTTTAAAAAACTCAGGAATGGATGCACAGTAATTTCTTTCTGTCGGGCAATGTGGTCAGAATGCATTTACCCCCTAACTGTAAGATGCATTGATTACTGGGAAGTCTGTCATAACATTTTGGAAATAATTTAACTTCAAGTATATAATTTGGACACTAACTCATACTTGGGCACATATAAGATGAAGGGCTTTTGCCCGAAACATCGATTTTGCCTGTCCTCGGATGCTGCCTGAATTGCTGTGCTCTTCCAGCACCACTGATCCAGAATCCACATATAAGTCTGTCCACTCTGAAGAATGGGTTACACAATTTGTGATCAGCTTTAATAGAGGTCAGAAGTTACAGGCTATAGTCCAACATGTTTTTTTTGAAATCACAAGCTTTCGGAATGTTGTCCCTTTACCTGACAAAAGGACTGTGCTTCAAAAGCTTGTGATTTCAAATGAACCTGTTGGATTATAACCTGGTGTTATGTAACTACTGGCCTTGTCCATCCCAGAGCAACACATCATAGTTTTAATAAAGTACTAAATTCATACAGCATGGAAACAGTCCCTTCTGTCCAACTCATCCATGCTGACCAAGTATCCCAAACTAAACTCGTCCCAACTGCCTGTGTTTGTCCTATATCCCTCTCAACCTTCCTATTCATGTACGTGTTCAAATATCTTTTAAATGTTGCTACTGTACCTGCCATTACCAGTTCCTCTGGCACTTTGTACCACATACAAACCACCCTCTGTGTGAAAATGTTGCCCCCTCAGCTTATCAAACATGCCCCTGATTTTGAACTCTGCCATCCTAGGAAAAGACCTTTGCTATTCACTTAAAAAGTTCCAGCTATACAGCCTCTCCCTATAACTCATACCCTCTAGTCTGGCAACATCCTGGTAAAACTTTTCTGAACTCTCCCCAGTTTAATAGTAATAATATTAATGTTTAACTTTGCTGGATACAGACTGTCTCAAGTTTTTAAAAAAATATTATTTTTGAGTTGCTGCAATATGCCTATTCCTACAGAGCCTTCTGGATCATTGAAGAAAGATGGGATTAGGGAAACCTCTCCAACACATGATTCGGAGATGCCAGTGTTGGACTGGGGTGTGCAAAGTTAAAAATCACACAATACCAGGTTAAAGTCCAACAGGTTTAATTGGAAGCACCAGCTTTCGGAGCGACGCTCCTTCATCAGGACAACCACCTGATGAAGGAGCGGCACTCTGAAAGAAAGTGTTATGTGATTTTTACCTCCCCAACACATGACCTTCTATTGTCTGGCAAATTCTCTAGTCTAAGAAAGCGAAGTCCTGAGGCTGCCAAATTAGGGAGCTACAACCTGTGACAATATGTTATTTACCTCAGTGTTTATAGACAATAGACAATAAGTGCAGGAGTAGGCCATTCTGCCCTTCGAGCCAGCACCACCATTCATTATGATCATGGCTGATCATCCTCAATCAGTATCCCCATAACCCTTGATTTCACTATCCTTAAGAGCTCTATCCATCTCTTCCTTGAAAGTATCCAAAGACTTGGCCTCCACAGCCTTCTGGGACAGACCATTCCACACACCCACCACTCTCTGGGTGAAGAAGTTTCTCCTCAACTCTGTTCTAAGTGGCCTACCCCTTATTTTTAAACTGTGTCCTCTGGTTCGGGAATCACCCATCAGCGGAAACATGCTTCCTGCCTCCACAGTGTCCAATCCTTTAATAATCTTATACGTCTCAATCAGATCCCCTCTCAGCCTTCTTACCTCAAGGGTATACAAGTCCAGTCGCTCCAATCTTTCAACGTAAGATAGTCCCGCCATTCTGGGAATTGACCTCGTGAACCTACGCTGCACTCCCTCAATAGCCAGAATGTCGTTCCTCAAATTTGGAGACCAAAACTCACACAATATTCCAGGTGCGGTCTCACCAGCGCCCTGTACAGCTGCAGAATAACCTCTTTGCTTCTATACTCACTTCCTCTTGTTATGAAGGCCAACATGCTATTAGCTTTCTTCACTGCCTACTGTACCTGCATACTTGCTTCCATTGACTGATGTACAAGAACACCTAGATCTCATTGTACTGCCCCTTTACCTAACTTGACTCCATTTAGGTAGTAATCTGCCTTCCTGTTCTTGCCACCAAAGTGGATAACCACATATTTATCCACATTAAGCTGCATCTGCCATCCACCTGTCCACTCACCTAGCCTGTCCAGATCACCCTGTAATCTCCTAACATCCTCCTCACATTTCACTCTGCCACCCAGCTTTATATCATCAGCAAATTTGCTAATATTACTTTTAATACCTTCATCTATATCATTAATGTACATTGTAAAAAGCTGCGGTCCCAGCACTGATCCCTGCGGTACACCACTGGTCGGTGCCTGCCATTCCGAAAGGAAGTCGTTTATTACTACTCTTTGTTTCCTGTCAGCCAACCAATTTTCAATCCAAGTCAGTACTTTGCCCC
>NC_057718.1:74344294-74365300 GCF_004010195.1 Chiloscyllium plagiosum | reverse complement strand
TCAGCCACTGTTACCTCAGGGAGATTGCTTGTGTCTTCCCCAGTGAACACAGATCTGAAGTACCAATTCAACTCTTCTGCCATTTCTTTGTTCCCCGTAATATATTCACCTGTATCTGTCTTCAAGGGCCCAATTTTAGTCTTAACCATTTTTTTTCCTTTCACATATCTAAAAAAGCTTTTACTATCCTCCTTTATATTTTTGGCCATTTTACCTTCGTACCTCATTTTTTCTCTGCGTATTTCCTTCTTAGTAATCCTCTATTGTTCTTTAAAAGCTTCCAAGTCCTCCGTTTTCCCACTCATCTTTGCAATGTTATACTTTTTCTCTTTTAACTTTATGTGTTTCTTAACTTCCCTCATCTGCCACGGCCACCCTGCCTCCTCTTAGGATCTTTCTTCCTTTTTGGAATGAACTGATCCTGCACCTTCTGCATTATACCCAGAAGTACCTGCCATTGTTGCTCCACTGCCATCCCTGCTAGGGTATTGCACTATTGAACTTTGGCCAGCCTCCTCCTTCATAGCTCCATAGTTCCCTTTATTCAACTGAAATATTGTCACTTCCAATTGTACCCTCTCCCTTTCAAATAGCACAATCTTCAAATAACTAAGTCCAGTACCAGTCAGAGAGGCTGTGGCTTTGTGACTAGGATAGGAAAAGTATACCTTGACAACTAGTTGTCACTTAAGTTTTTCATAATGGACTGATATTTCTGCTGGACTTAGCCCGCTGAATTTGTATATGTAGCTCTCAGAGAGTGAACCAGACCCACAGCAATCTCAGGGCCATAATTTCACTTCAGCTTTAATTTACAGGATGATAAAGAGTGGTGTAGACCTATAACAAAACTTCAAGTAATTGTATTCTGCCTGAAACTTTTTAAATGAATAAATTATATTGTTATCAGCAATTCATCCCATTTTAGCGTTGATTTAATTTTTCAAGTCTTCTGGGCATCAAGATTAATGCCAGAGGTCAGTTCTCTTGGACTCTGCTACTCTCAGATGCTTTTTATATGTAGATTTTTAGACCAAACTTTAAAGAACTGTTATGCACATGCAGATTTAATTTGGCCTAAATTTCACAGAGTGATTGATGAACTCTCTTATGCCCATTTGTGTTGACTTTTCCATTTAGGTGAAACAACTTCTCATTCAATGTAAGATGTGTTTTTCACATCCACATGTTTCATTTGTCTAGAGCAAAATATGAGACTCACGTCTGTAGCTGGGAAGCTATTGGAGAGAAATCTTAGGGAAAAGCATGGCCTAATTAGAGACAATCAGTGTGGCTTTGTGTGAGACAGACTATGTCTTACTGACTTTGATTGAATTTTTTGAGGATGTGATGAAGGTGATCGATAAGGGTAGAGTACTGGATGTTACCTACATGGACATTAGGTAGGTTCACCCAGAAGATTAAGATGCATGGGATCCATGGTGGCTTGGCTGCTTGGACTCAGAATTGGCTTGCCTATAGAAGGCAGAGGGTAATAGTGGAAGGCTGCTTTTCCGGCTGAGGTCTAGTGTCTCATGGTGTTCCACAGGGATCCAAACCGGGACCTCTGCTGCTTGTGATATTGTGACATATATGAATGACTCAGATGAAAATGTAGATGGGTAGGTTAATAAGTTTGCAGATGATATAAAGATGAGACAAAGGATACAGAGGAAAGCAGATCAATTGCAGATATGGGCAGAGAAATGACAGGTGGAGTTTAATCCAGGTAAGAGTGAGGGGCTGTACTTTGGGAGATCAAATGTTAAGGAGAAATGTACAGTTAATGGCAGGACCCTGAACAGCATTAATGTACAGAGGGATCTTGGCATTCAGGTTTCTAGCTCCCTAAAAGTGTCCATGCAAGTAGATAGGATGTGAAAGAAGGCCTATTGCATGCTTGTCTTTCTTGGTCGGGGATTGAGTCCAAGATTCAAGATGTCATATTGCAGCTTTACAGCTTTGCAGCTTAGGCCACACTTTCAGTATTGTGTACAATTCTGGTCACCACATTACAGGAAGGATGTGGAGGCATGGGAGAGCACGCAGAAGAGGTTCACCAGGATGCTGCCTGGATTAGAGAGTATGATCTATAAGGAGAGGCTAGAAAAACCTGGATTGTCTTCTCTCGACCAGCAGAGGTAAGGGGAGACTTATAGAAGTCTATAAAATTATAAGATGCATAGGTAGGGTTGATGGTCAGAATTCTGTTCCCAGAGTTGAAATGTCTTATACTAAGGGGCATATATTTAAGGTGAGAGGGGAAAAGTTCAAAGGAGATATGAGAGGTAAGTTTTTTAGATGAGTACTAGGAGTGTGGAACATGCTGCAGTCGTGGTGGCGGAGGCAGATAGGATGGGGCAATTAAGGGACATGAATATGCAAGGGATGGAAGGATACAGACAAAGGGCAGACAGAATGATTAGTTTAATTTGGCGTTTGTTCAGCATAGCCTCATCAGCTGAAGGGCCTGTTCCTGTACTGTAGAGTTCTATGTTCTATGTTCTAAAGGCATTAAGTTAGTGAGTGATGCCATCTCTACAAGATCCCAGCAGTTCACTTTGTTTCCCCATGACAAGGTCAATGCTGCAGCCCAGACAATGAGATTTGGAAACACAGCTTGTTACCTGGGGCAAGGTGCCAATGATTGCGCACATGGTACTGAGAGGGCCATAGAGTCACAGAGATCAACAGCACAGAAAAAAGCCATTGAGCACAACAAATCTGCACTAGTCAACAACAAGTGCCTCGCTATTCTAATGCTATTTTCCAACACTTGGCACATAGTCTTTTCTGCCTTTGCAATGCAAGTGCATATCTAAATACTTCTTAAATGTTATGAGGATTTCTGCCTTTACCACTCTTATTGACAGTGAGGTCCAACCTCTGGGTGAACATGTTTTCCTCACATCCCCTCTAAACCTCCCAGCCCTTATCTTTTTCATATTCATTAGTGGGATGACGGTATTACTAGCTGGGCGAGCTTCTATTGCCCATCCCCAATTGCCCAAAGGGCAGTTAAGGGTCAATCACATGCAGTGGGCCTGGAGTCACTTGTAGAACATGCCAGGTAAGGATGGCAGTTTTCTTCCCTAAAGAACATCCAGCAGAGGACGATCGAGAGGGAGAGGTATCATTTTGACACATACATTACAGCCTGGAAGCAGAGACCTGCACTGAAGAGTAAATCGCCGTGGGCCTGGTATCAAGGAGTTCCCCTAAGGACATGCAAGTGTTGGGCCTTCTCCACCACCAAACTCACCTGCTACCTGGAGGAAGAACACCTGATCTTCCATCTTGGTGCCCTTCGACCACAGAGCATCAACATTGACTTCTCCCCTCCCCCCAACCTTATCCCAGATCTAACCCTCCAACTTGGCACCAGCCTCTTGAACTCTGCTACCTATCCATTTTCCTTCCCACCTAGCCACTCCACCCTCCCCCTGACCTATCATAATTACCCCCATGTGAATTCACCTATCACCTTCCCACCTAACTTCCTCCCACCCCCAACTCCTATTTATCTCTCCATCCCCTTCTCCTGATAAAGAGCTTACACCCGAAACATCAACACATCTGCTCCTCGAATGCTACCTAACCTGCTGTGCTTTTCCAGCACCACACTTTTTAACTCTTGTGGATAAGTTACTTCAGAAGATTCTGAGAGATATAACAGACATGTATTTGGAAAAACAGGGTTTGATTAGGATAAGTCAGCATGGCTTTGTGTGTGGGAGATCATGCTTCACAAATTTGGTAGAGTTCTTTGATGAAGTGACCAGGAAGGTTGACAAGGGCTGGGCGGTAGGCGTAGTCTGTATAGATTTCAGTAAGGCCTTTGATAAGGTTCACATGGTAGGCTGCTTGGGAAGTTTAGATCACATGGAATCCGGGGGAACTGGCAAATTGGATACACAATTGGCTTGATGTTAAGAAAGAGGGTAATAGTGGAAGAAAGCTTGTTGGACTGGAGGCCAGTGACTAGTGGAATATCTGAGGGGTCAGTGCTGAGCCCATTACTGTTTGTTATCTATATTAATGATTTGGATGAGAATGTAAAAGACATGATTAGTAAGTTTGCAGATGACACTAAAATAGTGGTATCGTGAACAATGAAGAGGTTTAACAGAAATTACAGCAGGACAGAAGGCTGAAGGATAGCAAATGTTGTTCTCTTGTTCAAGAAGGGGAGAAGTGACAACCCTGGAAATTATAAACCCGCAAGCCTTACTTCGGTTGTGGGTAAAGGGTTGGAAAGGGTTATAAGTGATAGGATTTATAATCATCTAGAGAGGAATAAGTTGATTCGGGATAATCAACACTGTTTTGTGAAGAGTAGGTCGTGCCTCACAACCTTATTGAGTTCTTTGAGAAGGTGACCAAACAGGTGGATGAGGGGAAAGCGGTTGATGTGGTGTATATGGATTTCAGTAAAGTGTTTGAAAGGTTCCCCATAGTAGGCTATTGCACAAAATATGGAAGAATGGGATTAAGGGTGATGGAGCAGTTTGGATCAAAAATTGGCTAACTGGAAGAAGGCAGAGGGTGGTGGTTGATGGGAAATATTCATTCTGGGGTTCAATTACTAGTGGGGTACCGCAAGGATCTGTTTTGGGTCCACTGTTGTTTGTCATTTATATAAATGACCTGGATGAGGGCATAGAAGGATGAGTTAGTACATTTGCGGCTGACACTAAGGTCGGTAGAGTTATGGATAGTGATGAAGGATGTTATAGGGTACAAGGAGACATAGAGGAAAATGAGGACTGCAGATGTTGGAGATCAGAGTCTGGATTAGAGTGGTGCTGGAAAAGCACAGCAGGTCAGGCTGCATCCAAGGAGCAGGAAAATCGTGCCCTTCAGGCTCTGACGAAGGGCTTTTACTTGAAACATTGATTTTCCTGCTCCTCAGATGATCTACAGAGAGACATAAATAAATTGCAGAGCTGGGCTGAGATGTGGCAAATGGAGTTTAATGTGGAAAAGTGTGAGGTGGAGGAGTAACAGGAATGCAGAGTACTGGCCTAATGGTAAGGCTCTTGGTCATGTAGATGAGCAGAGAGATCTTGGTGTCCAGGTACATAGATCCTTGGAAGTTGCCACCCAAATTGATAGGGTTGTTAAGAAGGCATATGGTGTGTTGGCTTTTATTGGTACAGGGATTGAGTCTCAGAACCATGAGATCATGATGCAGTTGTACAAAACTTCGGTGCAGCTGCAGCTTGGACTATTCTATACAGTTCCATAGACCGCATGATGGGAAGGATGTGGAAGCTTTGGAAAGGGTTCAGAGGAGATTTACTAGGACGTTGCCTAGTATGGTGAGAAGGTCTTACAAGAAAAGGCTGTGGGACGTGAAGCTGTTTTTGTTTGAGAGAAGAAGGTTGAGAGGTGACTGAATTGAGACATATAAGATAATCAGAGGGTTAGTTAGGGTGGACAGTGAGAGCCTTTTTCCTCGTATGGCAATGGCTAGCATGAGAGGACATAGCTTTAAATTGAGAGGTGATAGATATAGGACAGATGTCAGAGGTAGCTTCTTTACTCAGAGAGTAGTAAGGAGCATGGAAAGCACTGCCTGCAACAGTAGTAGACTTGCCAACTTTAAGAGCATATAAATGGTCATTGGATAGGCTTATGAATAGTGTAGGTTAGATGGGCTTCAGATTGGTTCCACAGATCAGCGCAACATCAAGGACTGAAGAGCCTGTACTGCGCTGTAATGTTCTATGTTCTATGACATAGATCAGCTGGGGAAGTGGGCTGAGAAATGGCAAATGGAGTTTAATATGGATAATTGTGAGGTCTTGCATTTTGGAAAGTCAAATCAAGATCGGAGTTTCATGGTGTAAGGCCTTAAGGAGTGTAGTGGTTCAAAGGAATCTTGGAGTTCAGGTGCACGGTTCATGAAAATAGAGTTACAGGTAGACAGGGCAGTGAAGAAGGCTTCTGGCACACTGGCCTTCATCAGTCAGGGCATTGAGTATTGAAGCTAGGAAGTAATGTTGCTGTTGTACAGAATGTTGGTGAGGCCGCACTTGGAGTATTGTGTTCAGTTTTGGTCACCTTGCTGTAGGAAGAGTGTTATTAAACTGGAAAGAGTGCAGAAGAAATTTACAAGGATATTGCTAGGACTCAACCATCTGAGTTAGAGGGAGAGGTTGAACAAGCTAGAAGATTTTCTTTGGAATCTCTATGCTACTTTCTCCCCACCCCCCACCCTCCTCTCATTTATCTCTCCACCCTTCAGGCACTCTGCCTATATTCCTGATGAAGGGCTTTTGCCTGAAACGTCGATTTTACTGCTCCTCGGATGCTGCCTGAACTGCTGTGCTTTTCCAGCACCACTAATCCAGAATTTGGAATGTAGGAGTCAGAGATGGGATCTTATTGAAGTGTAAAAGATCAAGAGTTACATGGATAGTGTGAATGCACTCAGTCTTTTCCCAGAGTTTGGGAATTGAGGACGAGAGGGCAAGATTTTAAGGTTAGAGGGGAAAGAATAAAAGGGAACCTGAGGGGCAACATTGTTACACATATGGAATGAGCTGCCAGCAGAAGTGGTTGAGGTGGGTACATTACCAACATTTAAAAGGCATTTGGACAAATACATGGATAGGAAAGGTTTACAAGGATATGGGTCAATTGCAGGGAAATGGGATTAGCGTGGATGGACATTTTGATCAGCATGGCTCAGTTTGGGCTGGAGAGCCTGTCTCTGTGCTGTAGGACTCTGTGATTCTATCTGTAGCATCGGTGAACCAGAGGGTATTTTCCAGCAATGGAATTGTGATCGTCATGAGACTCTGAATTTCAGGTTTTCTTTATCGAGTTCAAATTCTACCACCTGCTGTAGCAGGATTCAAACCCAGTTCCCCAGACCATTACCTGGACATCTGGATTAACAGCCCAGTGATACTTCCACCAGGCTATTGCCTCCCCACCTTTTAGGGCTATGCCCCCAGTTGTTACTCCCTTCATCCAGAGGAAAAGTTCCTTCCTGTTTACCCTATTCATGATCCACATAATTTTATACATCTCAATCATATCCCTCCTCAATCTCCTCTGCTCAAAGGAAAACTACCCCAATCTCTCCTTGTAACTAAAACTCTCCACCCCAGGCAACATCCTGGTAATTCCCCACTGCATTTTCTGCACTGCTACACCGATTCCTACTGGATCCCTCTGGATCCCTGAACTGCACACAATACTTTAGCTGTGGCCTAACAAAAAATTTACATAATCCCAGCATAAGAAGGCAAATTATATTTTGTGTTCTGAAGAAGGGTCACTGGACCCGAAATGTTAACCCTGCTTTTTCTCCATCGCTGCTGAAAGACCTACTGAGTTTCTCCGGCAATTTCAGTTTTTGTTTCAGATTTCCAGCAATTGCAGTTCTTTGTTTTATCTTTTGGTCTTTATCGAACAGAATATTCTTTATTGTCACATGTATTCAATATAAAACACAGTGAATAGTGTGTACCGTCACCGTACATCGGCGCCATTCACATTAACTGAGAATAAAATTTTAAAAAGATAATTTAAAGAGAGTCCAACTTTTCCTTTGTGGCTGCTACAGAGTCCCACTGCCAGCTTCCCAGCCCATGCCATCCACCAAATGTGGTCCACTCCGAGTTCCCCAGCCTAAACCATGCCACCGCCAGGGGCCCATTCCACAGAGAAGCGAGACTGACCGACTCTGTAGCCACGCTGCCTCCAAAGATGCTGCCGCCACTCCGGAGCCCATCAACACTGCCTCCTGCCCGAAGAGTTCTCTATCGTGAGAGGATTAGAGTTTAAAAACAGGGAAGTTTTGTTAAAAATGTATAAGATTGTGGTGACGCTACCCCTGAGGTACAATATGGTTTGGTTTCCCATTTTAGAAAGACATTGGGTCCCAAGGAAGGACCTGAAATGTAATCTCTGATTTGCCTCCATAGAATCTGTAAGACCTGCTCAGCTTTTACAGCAATTTTAGCTTTTGTTGCTGGAAGTGCTGTTGAAAAGAAATGCGCCAGACTTATTCCTGAGATAAAGGATGTGACTTAATAAGCATGGCTACAAAGATTTGTCCGTTATCCATTACATTTTAGAAAATGAGGAATGAGCTTATTGAAGCTAAAAACCTCTGAGGGGAGGGTTTACAGGTGGCTGTTGAGAACAAATTTCTATTCACGGGGAAATCTCAAACTA
Organism: Chiloscyllium plagiosum; assembly: GCF_004010195.1. NCBI lineage: Eukaryota > Metazoa > Chordata > Chondrichthyes > Orectolobiformes > Hemiscylliidae > Chiloscyllium > Chiloscyllium plagiosum. The sequence goes on along the minus strand of NC_057718.1, from coordinate 74,357,107 downwards.
GAGAATATATTTACAGAATAAGTGTATACTCGTTTAAAACTGAATTGTGAAGGAATTTCTTCTCCCTAAGGTAGTGAATGTCTGGAATTCTCTGCTCAAGCGAGACGTAAAGTATTTAAATAGGAGATAGATAGATTTTTAAAACATCAGGGAATTGACAGCTATATTTTGCTGGCACAAAAGAGGAGTTGAGGCTTGTAGATCAGCCAAGATTTTGTTGAATGGCAGAGTAGGCTTGAGGAGTCCAATGGCCTACTCCTTCTCCTCATTCTTATGCTTTTATGTAAGTCTAGCATGACTTGCTGATTTGCTGAACACTTCACAGAGCTTTCAGTGCAGGTATCCTTGCTCAGCTACAATAAAATCCAACACTTCTACAGTTCCAGCAAGGACGTACACTTAAAAGTACAGTTAAAGAGTCAGCATTGTAATCCTGATTGACATGCACTTCATTTTCTTGCCAGGAGCTGTGCATGAGCAATTTATCCTTCAATGTGGATCAGTGCAAAACTTCATATATCAGTGATGGAACACTTAAGAGTGGGAGATCTTTATGCTTCTTTGAATTTCTAGCTTCTTATTTGATGATCCTTTTTGCTTCTGCAACTTTCTTTGCCTTCTCCTAACAGTTCATAATGATTACGGGGGATCACATAGACGTATGAAACAGGAGAAAGAGTAGGCTATTTGGTCCCTTGAACCTTCACTGCTGTTCAATAAAATGATGGTTGATCTTATTGTGTTCCTGCTTGTCCCTCAATAACCCTTGACATGCTTAAAATCAAAGATCTGTGTATGTAGAACATAGAATTGTACAGTACAGGAATGGGCCCTTCGGCCCATGATTAATGTGCCAAACATGAAGCCAAATTAAACTAATCCCTATACCCCTCAATTCCTTGCATATTCATGTGCTAATCAAAAGTTTCTTAAATGCCCCTATCGTATCTGCTTCCTCCACCACCCCTGGTAGTGAGTTCTACTCTCCTAGCACTCTCTATGTACAAACCTTACCCCTCATAACTCTGTTGAATTTCCCTTTCTCATCTTAAATGCAAGCCTCTTAGTATTAGGCATTTCAACAATGGAAAAACGATTCTAACCATCAACCCTACCTATACATCTTATAATTTTATGGACTTCTATAAGTCTCCCCTCAGCCTCCACCGCTCCACAGAAAATAACCTTAGTTTTTCTAGCCTTTCCTTATAGCTTACACCCTCTAATCCAGGCAGTATCCTGGTAAACCTCTTCTGCACCTTCTCCAAAGCTTCCACATTCTTCCTGTAAGGTGACGACCAGAATTGCTTGCAGTACTTTAAATGCTGCAACATGACATTCTGACTGTTGTACTCAATTCCCCAACTAATAAAGGCGAGCATGTCATATGTCTTCTTTACCAATCTATCTACTTGCATGGCCACTTCAGTGAACTATGGACATGAACCCCAAGATCCCTCTGAATATCAATGCTGTTCAGCGTCCTGCCGTGACCTTTATACCAGACTCACAGGTCAATCGTCCCCTGGCTATTCCTTGCCACATTTCTTAAATAGCTAACCTCTAATCTTCTGGCACATTACTTGTGGCTATTGATGATCGAAATATCTCAGCAAGGGACCCAACAATTGCTTCTCCAGCTTCCTACAAAACTCTCAGGTACATCTGAGCAGGTCCCAAGAACGTATCGATCTTTATGCATTTTAAGATATCCAGCACCTCCTCCTCTGTAATATGGACATTCAAAGTTTGTGCGAAGATTTGTAGCTCGGGTGCTCGTTGTTGTGGTTCTGTTCGCCGAGCTGGAAGTTTTTGTTGCAAACGTTTCATCCCCTGGCTAGGTGACATCATCAGTGCTTGGGAGCCTCCTGCGAAGCGCTTCTTTGATGTTTCCTCCGGTGTTTATAGTGGTCTGTCCCTGCCACTTCCGGTTGTCAGCTTCAGCTGTCCGCTGTAGTGGTTGGTATATTGGGTCCAGATCGATGTGTTTGTTGATGGAGTTTGTGGATGAATGCCATGCCTCTAGGAATTCCCTGGCTGTTCTCTGTCTGGCTTGCCCTATGATAGTAGTGTTGTCCCAGTCGAATTCATGTTGCTTGTTGTCTGCGTGCACATGCAGACAACAAGCAACATGAATTCGACTGGGACAACACTACTATCATAGGGCAAGCCAGACAGAGAACAGCCAGGGAATTCCTAGAGGCATGGCATTCATCCACAAACTCCATCAACAAACACATCGACCTGGACCCAATATACCAACCACTACAGCGGACAGCTGAAACTGACAACCGGAAGCAGCAGGGACAGACCACTATAAACACCGGAGGAAACATCAAAGAAGTGCTTCGCAGGAGGTTCCCAAGCACTGATGATGTCACCTAGCCAGGGGACGAAACGTTTGCAACAAAAACTTCCAGCTCGGCGAACAGAACCACAACAATATGGACATTTTTCAAGATGTCAGTATTTACTTCTACACATTCTCTATCTTCCATATCCTTCTCTACAGTAAATACTGATGCAAAATACTTTATTAGTATCTCCCCATCTCCTGCGGTTCCACACATAGGCGCCCTGTTGATCTTTGAGGGGCCTTATTCTCTCCTTAGTTACTCTTTTGTCCTGAATGTATTTGTAGAATCCCTTCCTTGATGTTGTTAAGCCCTTCCTATTAAAAGTAACATTTACACCACACAAATGCCAGACAACAACCATCTTCAAAAAGAAACAATCTAACCTCTGTCCCTTGACATTCAATGGTATTATCATCAATATTCCCCACTATCAACATTCTTGGGGGGGGTTACTACTGACCAGAAACTCAACTGAACTAACCATATAAACACAGTGGCTACAAGAGAAGGTCAGAGGCTAAGAATATTCTGGCAAGCAATTCACCCCCGACTTCCCAAACTCTAACCGCAAGTTAGAGTGTGATGGCACACTCTCCACTTGCCTGGATCAGTGCAGCTTCAATAGAACTCAAGAAGCTTGGCACCATCTAGGACAAAGCAGCCCACTTGATTGGCATCACACCCAAAAATTTCCACTCCCTTTGCCACTGACACTACGTAACAGTAGTGTGTACTATCTACAAGATGCACTGCAGAAATTCACCAAAAATCCTTAAACAGCACCACCGAAACTCACAACCACTTCCCATCAAGGACAAGAGCAGCAGATATATGGAAACACCATGATCTGCAAGCTCCCCTCCAAGCCAGTCTTCCCGACTTAGAAATATATAGCTGTTCCTTCACTGTCACTGGGTCAAAATTCTGGAATTCCCTCCCTCAGGGTATTATGGGTCAACTTCCAGCACATAGACTCCAACAGTTCAAGAAGGTAGCTCACTACCACCCTCTCAAGTGGAAATAGGGATGGGCAGTAAATGCTGGCCAACCAGCAATTGCACATCCCACATCCCACAAGTGATTTTAGTATTAAATATTTTTAATACTACTTTCCATGGTCATCACTTTCTGGAGAAATGTTCACCCTGAAGGCCACTGTTGGAGCTTTCATTGTTTTTCCTTGCTTTCCAACTTTATTGTATTCCCAATTTATGGGTCTGATCACCTGACCCTCATCATGTACATCCAACCAGTTATATTTTCCAGAGGTCTTCCCTGTTTACTTATAAGAGTTAGATTTCTCCATTGTCTAGCCCCTTCTGGTAAAAAAAAGACTTCAGAACCCACTCTTAGTAGTTGTCTCATTTTGAATCAGAACTTTATCCTTCATCTGACGAAATGACAATGACAACAGCCTGAGTCTCATTGCCTTGAAACATATGGTCAGGAGAATCTGATACAGAATCACTGGACTCAAAATGTTAACTCTGCTTTCTTCTCACAGATGCTGTGAGACCCGCTGAGTTTCATCAGTAACTTATGGCTTTATTTCAGATCCCTAGCGTTTGCAGTTCTGTATTGTTTTTATCCCTGTTGATGAGAGGTACCTAGTTCCTCATTATTTTCAATGAATTGTTTAGCATTTTCTAATTTGTAATCCATACACAACAACCTTGAAGAGTGAACCAGAATAGTCTGGTTCCTATGCTGCACAATTATTATTTTTACATGATTATTTTTCTGGGTGTCTGAAAAATCTGCTCAGTATCCCATCACCAAGTCACCATTTATTTGTAGTTATCTCAGAGACAGTCCCTGAAATCAAAAGACTCACTGAATCCCATTTTTATATCTGTGAGTCAAGGCTCTTTGTTTGGCCCAGGTTAACAACCCCGATCAAGGATCTTATAGTTAATAAGATTCACCTGAGTCAAATCACTACAGTCTTTCCAATCTTTAAACCCCTTTTTTTTATAATAATAAAGTATGCGCTCCTGATTTTGAACCATAGAATCCCTAAAGTGTGGAAGAAGACCATTCGCCCCTTTGAGTTCATACCGACCCACCAAAGAGCATTCCACCCAGACCCACCCATCCCTGTATTTCCCCTTGCTAACCCATCTAACCTACTTGGGTGGCACGGCGGCACAGTGGTTAGCACTGCTGCCTCACAGCGCCAGAGACCCGGGTTCAGTTCCCGCCTCCGGCGACTGACTGTGTGGAGTTTGCACGTTCTCCCCGTGTCTGCGTGGGTTTCCTCCGGGTGCTCCGGTTTCCTCCCACAGTCCAAAGATGTGCAGGTCAGGTGAATTGGCTGTGCTAAATTGCCCGTAGTGTTAGGTAAAGGGTAAATGTAGGGGTATGGGTGGGTTGCACTTCGGCGGGTCGGTGTGGACTTGTTGGGCCGAAGGGCCTGTTTCCACACTGTAAAGTAATCTAAAAAAAAAATCTAATCTTTGGACTGTGGGAGGAAACTGGAGCACCTGGAGGAATCCCATGCAGTCATGGAGAGAACATGCAAACTCCACACAGACAATTGCCCAAGGGTGGAATTGAACCTGGGTCTTTAGCACTGTGAGGCTGTAGTGCTAACCACTGAGACAACTTGCTGCGACCACCCCCCCCCCCTCCAACCACCAATCCACTGAGACACTGTGCCGCCCCAATTTAAATTGGTTTCTGATGCCATAAGTTCTGGTTTACGAAGACTAATTCCACCTTTAGTGGAAGCCATTCTGCCTGCATGCTCTACAGGCTAATTGTAGTTTCTTCCCAAATTGCTGTCTGATCATTTATATTGATGGAACTTGAAGATTTCTAAGCAAAAATATGGACTATAACCTCTTGCCACCAGCAATGGATTCTTAGCAAGAACATCTGCTGCGAATGCTGACAATAATTTACAGTTTGGTCAATCAGCCAAATCTTGTTGGTCTACCATTGCATTGTTTCTCTTACACACCTCAGTGTTAAAAGGGCTTTCTACTGTTGTATTATTTTCATAATTATTATCTTCATATTTATACATGTATCTCTAATTTCATTGTTAGCAAGTTTTTGAAATATAACAGCTTTGTAGTTTTCCATAACCTGTTTCATTTTTTTCATTGATGGCCAACTTAATTACATGGGCAGTTCAGTGAATGTGATATCCATGCTAATAAAATGATTGATTCTATTTATTTTACAAGGAGCGATTACACTTTTAAAATATGTTACTGTGTTATTATTCTCAAAACTTAAACTGGTGGAATTCTCAACTTTAAAAATTTTGTTCCAATATTTTTTCTCAAGTAGCATTTTAACCTGTCTATTTGACAAACTGTAGATGCACATTCGTTGTCTAATACTGCAGAACTGCAAGATTCTGAAAATGTTCATCACAGGCCTGAAACAGCTCATGACCAATAAAGTGCACGTTCTTTGATCCATGTCTCCATCTTCATCTTCTTTCTCTGCATTTTCTATTTCATTTTTAATTCCATTTTTATTTTGGGACAGCTCATGGTGTAAAGGTACTTTGAACCAGAGCAAAACATTAACTGATCGTACCCTGGACATTTCTAGTTTCAATGATTTCCAATCGTCGGCAGTCGCCATGGCCCACATAGTTGCTTTTTAATTCCACAGTTCGTAAAGTTTACTTTTAGAGAAAAAGGGTTGGATAACCATACTCTGATACCTTGCATCTAGATCCAACCACCTTTCTGAAATTTTTACCGAATTACTCTTCTGTTACAATAATACTTAGTTTTCAATCCTTGATTTAGAAGTCGCTAATCATTCTCTGCTGCCAATGTTAAATATCAGAGATTAAATGCTAGTTAGATAGAATCCATACTTACCAGTCAGAGTTTTATTTCTGGTTTGTACACCACAAACTCCAACATTTAATTGTCAATGACCTGTTGGTATTTGTTGCCTATTGGTGTCTCAGAGATTGCTGCCAGGCATTTTAGATAATAACAGAGACGGCCTTAATTTGTGAAGTCAGAGATTTGTGAAGAGATAAATTAGTACTAAATACAAATACAATTGCTTATCAAATATATAAATATTAACTATATAAAATAATCTTGGGTGGGGAGACATATAACATAATGGTTCTGAAAGAATTAACGTTGAAGCTGCATTGAGCTCCACCCAATTGAATGTTGTCATATAGTCTTTGGTTGCAGAAGAAGCAGTTGTAGCACACGGTTCCAATGGAGACAAACTTGTCACCTCTGGTTCCTGATAGTCTTTGTAAATGTACCGAATTAGTCAATGAAATTTGTACCTATTAACACCATGCAAGTAAATGTATGTTGTTCTGTAAGGAATGTGCATCTGGGGCATATGAGGAGGTGAAGAAAGCCATCATAAGTCTTGTTAAGACTCAATGGCAACATATGCTCTATCACTGCCAATTAGAAAGGTTCTTAGTCTCAGCTTGGAAGCGAGGATTCACCCAAGGTGTAGAGGAGTGATCAGATGCGTGGTCTTCTTCATGAGCCTGCTGTTGGGCCTGGACATTATGGGCAGCAAGCTCTCAAAGAGGTGATTGCACCTGACTGCCTGTCTCCCTTTTGCAGTTATGTCAGTGCCAGGTTGTCCTTGGACAGGGAGCATGTGGTGTCAGCGAGTGTGCTTCAGGTCTTCAATATCCAGCAGGCAAAATGGTTACAAAGTTCAATTTAAATTTGGAAGCTTTATTTGTGATTTTTACTTTGTTACAGGGACTGTGTAGGGAATGTCAATCCTAATTTTACTTTAATTTTGTCAAAATTGTTGAAAGGAGAATTGGTGGCAGCAATAGTTTGTGTCACAACATACTACAAAGGCCTGACAGCTAAGGACAATCAAACAATGGTGGAGCGAGGGATAGCTGTTCAAGATGGTGGAATCAGAGGAAAGCAAAGATCTCATTGAATCTTTGAGTTGTAGCTTGTTATTGAAAAAAGTCGTTGATAGTACTAAGAGGGATTTGAAAGAAAACCTGAGAATCTGACCAGCTGGACTGAGAGGCCTTTAATACATACTTTTAAATCAACAAAGTTCGTTCTATAATATATTGAACAATTTTAGGACCTGGATGAAATGATGCACAGAAGCTGGCTTTCCGTATTTTAATAGTCACTTGCTACCATCTGCTGGAAATACACATTTATTACATTGCATTGAAACAAGTGGTCAAAATAAAACCAGAATATGATCAGATTTCAATATACAGTGTACACCTGTCAATCTTCAACATTTCCACAGAATGAAAAAATGTTCATTGGATTTTTTTTACTCAGTGCTTCTAACTGTCAGAAGGCACATGACACCAGGTTATAGCCCAACAGGTTTATTTAAAATCATAAGCTTTCAGAGTGCTGTTCCTTGGTCAGGTGGAGTGAAGAGAAGCACACAGACTCAGAATTTATATGGAGAGAGATCAAAAGATTGTACAAATGGTGTAAGTGGAGTGATGATAGATTCAATAATAAATTTATGGGTGATTAGAAGTGTCAAACAGTGTGAGTAAAGTGTCAACAGCTGAACAGCAAGTGAAGGGATGACCAATAATCTGAATAATTTAGGCAAAGAGGTCATTACAAAAAAAACTAAAGTGGTGCTGGAAATAAACCAAACAGCTGGAATAACATGATAGGTATAAGATCGCATGCAAAGGGTTTAACCAAAGTAATGAGTAATCCAAACTGTACAAACTAATTAAAGTAGAGAGATCATAACAAGTTATCAAGGTGATGGCGTTAAAACAGGATGCAAGGAAGATTTTACAGATACAGAACAGTACGATGGGGTTACGTGGAGTGTGCCATGAACCCAACATCATCGTTGAGACTGTCTTCATGGGTACAGAACTTGGTTATCAGTTTCTGTTCGGCAAGTCTGTTTCATTGTAAATCTCGAAGGCTGCCTTGGAGGACGTTTACCTAAAGATCAGAGGGTGAAAGTCCTTGACTACTGACGTGTTCCCTGACTGAGAGGGAACATTCCTGTTAGGTGATAGTTATGCACTGTCCATTCCTCTGTTGTCATAGTATCTGGATGGTCTTGCCAATTACCATGCCTTGGGGCATCCATGCCTACAGCATATGAGGTAGACAACATTGCTGAGTTACATGAGTATTTGCCATGTATGTGGTGGATGGTGTTATCATGTGGGATGGTAGTATCCATGTCAATGATCTAGTATGTCTTGCAGAGATTGCCATAGCAGGGCTGTGTGGTGCTGTGGTCGATGCTGTCGTAAAGGCTGGATAGTTTGCTGTGAACAATGGTCTGTTTAAGGCTTGGTGATTATTTGAAGGCGAGAAGTGGAGATGTAAGGATGATCTTGGTGAGATGCTTATGTCATCATTGACATGTTGAAGGTTGCGAAGAACATGGCATAGTTTCTCTGCTCTGGACAAGTAACTGGATGACAAAAAGTACTCCATCAGTCATATCCTGTGTCTGTCTTTTGTAGAGGTTTTTGTTGTTTTTTGCTGTGGCACATCAGAACTGGTGATCGCTGAATTGAGCATCATATCCTGTTATTATGAAGGTGACTCTCAGCATTTTCAGGTGTCTGTCACATTCCTCCTTGATTGACCAGATCCTCAGTATGTGCAGGGCTTGTCCGTAAGGGATGGCTTCTTTAACATGTTTACAGTAGAAGTTAGACAAGTGCAGAATCGTGAGGTTATCCATGAGGTGGCAGTAGAGTGAGTTACAGAGGTGCCCATCCTTGATGGAGATCTATGAGTCCAAGAATAAAACTGATTCTGAAGAGCAGTCCATGGGACGTCTGATGGTGGAATGTAACTTGTTGATATCGTTGTGTAGTGATTTCAGTGATTCCTCGCCATGAGTCCAAAGGAAGAAAATGTCGCTGATGTATCTGGTGTATAGCGTTGGTTGGAGATCCTTGCAGCAAAGAAATCTTACTCAAACTTGTGCATGAAAATGTTGGTATATTGGGGTGAAAGTTTGGTCCTCATCGAGTTATGGAGTCCTACAGCACACAGACTGGCCCAATGAACATTTTTTCATTCTGTGGAAATGTTGAAGAGGGAGATGGCACAGGCCAGGGTTACAATGGGCACATAAACACACAAGATGGCTGCTGAGCCATCAGTTGGCCAATTTGACACAAGATCGCCGTCAGATCACAATATGGAGAGAAACAGCAGAGCTGATACAACACTGCCTGGGGCCGCCAGAATACCAGCACAAAACACACACAACCCAGTTGATTAGTTCAAGGCGGGTGAGAGAGAGAATACACATGAGTAACGAACACTGCCTGCTGAAATGTCTGGGTCCAGCCAGCACCTCTTATAGAAATGCTAAAAGCTTGATACAGACTCGATACGAAATATTAATGGCCAGGACTGCAGTAATCGCCCTTCTCAGGAAGAGTGATTAGTGCCCATTACTACAGCAATGGATTTCCGTGCCAACATTGAAACTGACATTGTTTACACTGGAACTGACAATGACCAGAAATTAACCAAGGCTGCGCTGAGACCGACAAAGACTGTATCAAAACTATCAATGATTCTGTAACGATTACTATCAACAAATCATGTACAAAGACAATAATCTCATCACTGACCTATTGTATCACTCTATATCTCAGACCCTTGAGTCCTGGCAACATCCTTCTAAATGTTTTCTGCACCCTTTCCAGTTTAATAACATCCTTCCTATAGCAAGATGACCAAAACTAAACATAATACTACAAGTGCAGACTCACTAGCTTCCTGAATAACTGCAACATAACTTCCCAACTTCTATACTTAATGCCCTAACTGATTAAGGCCAGTGTGCCAAAAGCCATCTTCTCTGCCTGTCTACCTGTGGCTCCATTTTCAAAGAATGGTGCACCTGAACACCAAGGTCCCTCTGTTCCACTACACCCTTTAAAGTCCTACCATTCAATATGAAACTCCTACCTTAATTTGACTTTCCAAAATGCAAGGTCTCACGCTTATCTGTATTAAAATCTATTTACCATTTCTCAAGCTGACCAAGGTCCTGCTGCAATTTCTGATAACCCTCCTCACTGTCCACAATACCTCTTATTTTACCATCATCAGCAAACTTACTAATCATGCCTTGTACAGTCTCATCTAAATCATTGATATAGATAACAAACATCAATGGGCTAAGCACCAAACCCAGAGGCACTCCACTAGTCACAGACCGCCAGTCCAACAAGCATCCTTCCACTATTACCCTCTGCTTCCTACCATCAAGTCAACTGTGTATCAAATTTCACAGCTTCCCCTGGATTCCACGTGATTTAACATTCCAGAGTAGCCTACTATGTGCAACCTTATTAAAGGCCTTACTGAAATCCATATAGCCTATGTCTACCATCCTGCCCTCATCAATCTCCCTGGTCACTTCATCAAAGAACTCTAACAAATTTGTGAGGCACAATCTCCCATGCACAAAGCCATGCGGACTACTCCTTATCAAACCCTGTCTTTCTAAATGCATGCATATCTCAGCCCTCAGAATCTTCTCAAATAATTAACCTACCACAGATGTTAAGCTTATTGGTCTTTAGTTCCCAGATTTTTCTTTGTAGCCCTTCTTGAATAAGGGTACAACATTCGCTACTCTCCAGTGCAAAAATATCAGCTAGGACTCCCGCAATGTCTTCTTTCACCTACTGCAGGATTCTTGGACATATCTGGTCAGGACCAGCAGATTTATCCACCTTCATACATTCTAATATATCCAGCACCTCCTCTACTGTGATATACACTGTCTCCAAGTTATCACCATTAACTTCCCTAAGTTCCCAGTCTTCATGTCTTTCTCCACGGTAAACACAGAGGAAAAATATTCATTGAGGACCTCGTCCATCTCCTGTGGTTCAACTTGGTTTCACTTTGGTCCTTGAGGTGTCCTATATTCTCTCTAGTTATTCTTTTTCCTTTAATATACTTAAAGAACCACTTTGGATTCATCAAACTCTTCTCAGCTAAGGCTACCTCACGTTCCCTTTTTTTCCCACCTGATTTGCTTCTTCAATAAACTCCTATATCCTCTCTATGCCTCCAGGGATTCCTGAGCCATGTACCTGAGCCATGCCTCCTTTTCTTTTGATCAAAGCCTCAATATCTCTTGTCATCCAGGGTTCCTTATTCCTGGCAACCTTGCCCTCACCCCACAGGAACATCTTGCCATCTCATTTCCCTGCAAACAAATTATTCCAATCAACCCCTGCAAGCTCCTGTCTAATTCCACCAAAATTTGCCTGGCCTCAATTTCGAACTTGAACCTGTGGACCAATTTTGTCCCACTCCATAACTATTTTATAATGAATAGAACTATGGCCACTGGTCACAAAGTGCTCCCCACTGTCACCTCAGTCATCTGTCCTGCCCTGTTTCCCAAGAGTAGATCGAGTTTTGCCCCTTCCCGAGTAACACACTTAACAAATTCCACCCCATCTCATCCCTTAACACTATGTCAGCCCCAGCCTATGTTAGGAAAATTAATATCCCCTACTATGACAACTCTTCTTGCTCCAGCAAATCTCCCCAGTTTCCCTGCATATTTGTTTCTCTAATTCCTGTTGACTATTTGGGAGCCGATAATTCAACCCCAACAACATCACCATCCCCTTCTAATTTCTTAGCTCCACCCATAAAGCTTCACTCGATGATCCCTCAGTTATTTCATCTCTGATTACTGCTGTGATACTAACCTTAATCAAAAAATGCAACTCCCCCACCCCTCCATCCACCACCTCTGTCCCCCCTAAAGCACCTGTACCCTGGCACATTCAGCTGCCAGTCCTGTCCCTCCCTGAGCTATGTTTCTGTAATGGCTATAATATCCCAGTCCCACGTACCTATCCATGCCCTGAGATCATCGGCCTTACCTATCAGCCCTCTTGCATTGAAACAGATGCAATTTAATCCAACAGGCATTTCTCGGTCCCTGTCATGTTCCACCCTGAACTGTCTCTTCAACTTATTATTTAGACCATAAGACCACAAGACATAGGAATGGAAGTAAGACCATTCGGCCCATCGAGTCTACTCCGCCATTTAATCATGGCTGATGGGCATTTCAACACCACTTACCCGCATTCTCCCCGTAGCCCTTAATTCCTTGTGACATCAAGAATTTGTCAATCTCTGCCTTGAAGACATTTAGCATCCCGGCTTCCACTGCACTCCGCGGCAATGAATTCCACAGGCCCACCGCTCTCTGGTAGAAGAAATCTGTCCGCATTTCTGTTCTGAATTGACCCCCTCTAATTTTAAGGCTGTGCCCACGGGTCCTAGTCTCCCCGCCTAACGGAAACAATTTCTTAGCGTCCACCCTTTCCAAGCCATGTATTATCTTGTAAGTTTCTATTAGGTCTCCCCTTAACCTTCTAAACTCCAATGAGTACAACCCCAGGTTCCTCAGCCATTCCTCCATTCCAGGGATCATCCGTGTGAATCTCCACTGGACA
>NC_057718.1:74331981-74341678 GCF_004010195.1 Chiloscyllium plagiosum | reverse complement strand
TGTGCCGTTAGTTCATCTACTTTGTTACGAATACTACGAGCATTCAGGTAAAGTGCCTTAATGCTAACATTCTTATCATTAGAGATATTGGAAGTCATAAGATGTCCTAAGTTATCCTTCCTTTTTGTTGCATTCCTAATCTGCCTCAAGGTTAAATCCACCTGCTATCCTCCTGCTTATCTTTCCATTTAACTCCATACTCCCTGTCGCTTTCACTTTCCCTTCCCCCCAACTCAGAAGTGATTAGATTAGATTACCTACAGTGTGGAAACAGGCCCTTCGGCCCAAGTCCACACCGACCTGCCGAAGCACAACCCACCCAGACCCATTCCCCTACATTTACCCCTTCACCTAACACTACGGACAATTTAGCATGGTCAATTCACCTGACCTGCACATCTTTGGACTGTGGGAGGAAACCGGAGCACCCGGAGGAAACCCACGCAGACACGGGGAGAACGTGCAAACTCCACACAGTCAGTCGCCTGAGGCGGGAATTGAACCCGGGTCTCTGGCGCTGTGAGGCAGCAGTGCTAACCACTGTGCCACCGTGCCACCCATGCCACCCAATTACTGTGCCTCCTTCGAGCCTTACACTTGCCTCCCTGCTGTTGAGGATCCCACCCCCCGCCAATCTAGTTTAAACCCTCTCTTGTCGCAAATCGACTGCCAAGATAATGGGCCTCCTCCAGTTCAGGTGCAACCAGTCCCTCTTGAACAGGTCACTTTTGCCCTGGAAAAGATCCCAGTGATCTAAGAACCTGAATCCCTGTCCTCTGCACCAATGCTTTAGGCAAGCATTCATCTGCCACATTCTCCTCTTCTTCCCCTCACCAGCATGTGGCACTGCAAGTAATCTGGAGATTACCACCGTCAAGGTCTTGGTTTTTAACTTTTATCCTAGCTCTCAATAATCACTCTGCAGGACCTCATCCCTATTTCTACTTATGTCATTTGTGCCAATGTGCACAATAACTTCTGGCTGCTCACCCTTGAGAATGTTCTGCAGCCGCTCAAGACATCCTGAATCCTGGCACCTGGGAAGCAACACACCATCCTAGATTCCTGTTCACAGCCACAGAATCTCCCATCTGCCCTCCTAACTATTGAGTCTCCTATCACTAAAGTCTTGTTTACCTTTACCCTTTTCCACTGTGCCCCACAGCAAATCATAGTGCCATTGATCCGGCCAATGCTGCTTTCCCTGACCGGTCATCCCTCCTCACAGTTTTCAAAATGGTATACTTGTTTTTGTGTGGAATGGCCACAAGGGATTCCTGCACTTTCTGCCTCCTCCCTTTGCCTTTCCTGGTGGTCATCCAGCTACTCTGTTTGCACCTTAGGTGTGTGGCCACCTCACTGAAACTCTTTTCTATGAAGTGCTCAGCATCTTGGATGATCCTGAGTGTGTCCAGCTCCTGCTCCCTAGCATGGTCTCCCAGGAGCTGAAGCTGGGTGCACTTCCCACATGTGTCATCATCAGGGATGATAGAAGTCTCCCTGCATTCCCATATCCTGCAGGAGGAACACGCTACTGCCCTAACTGTCATCTCAACTGCTGTAAGATGAAAGAGGAAAGTTAAAAGGGCTGAACCTACCTGTTAGTTTTGCTGAGCCACTGTGACAGTGGAGGAACAGTCATATATTTCAAAATCAGGATAATTACAAATAGCAAAGTTAAAAATCACATAACACCAGGTTATAGTCCAACACGTTTATTTGGAAGCACTCGCCCTCTGAGCACCGCTCCCCCACCAGGTGGCTGTGGAGAACATGACTGCACAACACAGAATTCTGTGTCTTACAATCTTACTCTCCACAACCACCCGATGAAGGATCTGCGGTCCAAAAGCCAGTGCTTCCAAACAAACTTGTGGTGTGTGAGTTTAAACTTTGTACACCCCAGTCTAACACCGGCATCTCCAAATCATTGCAAATAGCAATGCTTTCCTGCACTTGCTGCCATGTTCTTCCAGGTGGTCAAGATCATGGGTTTGGAAGATGATAGTCGAAGGAATGTAGTGAATTACTGAAGTGCATATTGTGGATTGAGCAAACTGTAGCTGCTGGTGTTGAGCAACATATTTTAAAAAAATTTTTGCAATTAACTCTCTGCCTCAATTAATCAATTATAGGTCACTTTACTCACACTGTCTGACACATTTGATCACCTGCAGACCTATTCTACAACCTGTGACACTCTACTCTCACCATTTGTGTGATCTTTTGGTTTTCCTGCCTATAAATTCTTGCCAGTGTGCTTCTCTTCATTCCCACCTGACAAAGGAGCAGTGCTCCGAAAGCTTGTGATTTCAAATAAACCTGTTGGACTATGAGCTAGTGTTGTATGACTTCTGACCTTGTCCACCCCAGTTCAACACCACTACCTCCACATCCTGGCTACCTTCTCCTTCTCAACAAAGGATATATAGCGAAAGATTTTGAGGCCACATATCACCTGGAGATGACATGTTAGAGATCCCATGTTGGTATATGCCTTACTGTCTTATTCTTACTAACAGTGCAGCTAGATTTCAGTGGGCCTACCGCTGACTGGCTAGAGTGTCAACTTGAGTCAGACTCAGTTACTTTAAAAGACAAAGGTTTTGACATTAGGCATAGAAAGAACTCAAGATATTATTTTAGAATTCAGCTGTGCAGTGTACAGGCTGTGTCATAGAGTCATACAGTAATACAGTCACCCACGGAAACAGGCTGTTTGGCCCAACTCATCCATGCTGACCAGGTTTCCTCAACTGAACTTGTCCCATTTGCCTGCATTTGGCCCATAGTCCTCTAACATCTTCTATCCATGTACCTGTCCAAATATCTTTTAAATATTGCAATTATACCTGCCACTACTACTTCCTCTGGAAGCTCATTCTGTATGCACAACATCCTCTATGTGAAAATGTTGCCACTCAGGTCCCTTTTAAAACTTTCCCCTTTCACCTTAAACCTATGGTCCTACCCTGGAGAAAAGACCTTGGCTATTCATGTTATTTATCCCCCTCATGATTTTATAAACCTCTATAATATCTCCTCTCAGCCTCCAATGCACCAGGGAAAAAGTCCCAGCCCACACAGCCTCTCCTTATAAAGCAACCTTCCAGTCTCAATAACATCCTTGTTAATCTTTTTTGTACCCTTTCTAGTTTAGAAACATCTTTCCTAGAGTAGGGCAACGATAATTGTCAGCAGCACTCCAAATGTGGCCTTACCAATGCCTTGTACAATGTCATTAACATGATATCCCAACTCCTGTACTTAATGCTCTCACCAATGAAGGCAAGCATGCCAAATGCATTTTTCATCACCATGTCAACCTTAGATGCCACTTTCAAGGAACTATATACCTGCACCCCTAGGTCTCTCTGTTCAATCAAACTCCCCAGAGTCCAACCATTAACTGTGTAAGTCCTGCCCTGGTTTGTCTGACCAAAATGTAACATTTTGCATTTCTTTGAATTAAACTCCATCTGCCACTCTTCAGCCCATCAATATCCAATTGTGCTCTTAGATCACCTTCTTCACTGCCCCCATACTACTAATTTTGGTGTCAAATGCAAACTTACTAACCAAGCCTTCTATATGACAAGCAACAGGGGACAAAGCACCAAACCTTGCAGTAGACCACTAGTCATAGGCCTTCAGTCTGAACAACAATCCTCTACTATCACTCTCTAACTCTTACCGTAAAGCAAATTTTGTAACCAATTGGCTAGCTCTCCCTGAATCCCATATGATCTAACCTTACTAACTAGTCTACCATACAGACCCTTGTCAAAGGTTTTGCTAAAATCTATGAAGACAACATCTACTGCTCTGCCGTCATCTATCTTCTTAGTGACCTCTTCAGAAAACTCAATCAACTTTATGATTTTCCACACACAAAGCTACACCCTAAACAGCACTTGTCTTTACAAATGTACGTAGATCAGTCTCTCTGAATCCCCCACAGTAGCTTACACCGCTAACACCAGGCTCACTAGTCTGTAGTCGTTTGGATTTTCCTTGCAGCCTTTCCTAAACAATAACACATTAGCCACCCTCCAGTCGGCACCTCACCCCTGGCTGTCGATTACATAAATAACTTTATTTCTTCCCACTCTTCCGCAATGTCCTTGGATACATTTGATCAGGTCCTGGGGATTTATCTATCTTTATGCATTTTAAGGCTTCCAGCACTTCCTCTTTCATAATGTGAACTCTTTTTAAGACATCACTATTTATTTGCTGAGTTCTGAGTGTGCTCATCCAGTTTTGGCTGGTGCTTCAAGAGAAGAGGAGCTTGAGCAGTAACTTTTTATTTATTTTATATGGGGCGATGAAGAGCAGGAAGTGTGTACCTTGGAGCTCCATAGTGAAACTTGGTTTAACTGCTGCTAAACAGGCCTCCTCAAAGGCTTATCTGTTTTCAGGCCTGGAGGTTATTTGGACTGCCTATTATTGCAAGTCCCCAGAGCACTGCAGCACTTATTCTCCCACCAATTCCTGTTATTGACACCTGCCCGCAAGACAGATGAGGACCTCGCTATCAGCTAACAGCTTACAAATCACAAAGAGAAAATATCTACTTCTGCAAATATTGTTGATATCACATCATATTTGATTGTCTGTAGGAGGCAATTTAGAGAACAATAAAAGCAATGATAAAAGGCACAAAATTTCTCTGACTATAGAAAAAATGCAACAGGGGAATACAATAAACCATTAACCTTGCAATTCCCAAACCGTTGTCAGGTGGTTTCAGGGACAAATTACTTCCCTGTGAAGATTGCACTTCTGGAAACTTCATTTATAGTTCAAATACTGTAATCTGATATTATAGTAATTAGTAACCTTAGCATGTAATGTGGGTGACAATATAAAATATGACATTGTTGTCAAATGAAATGAAGTTGATAACTCTGTTGCATCTGAGTTCAGCAGGTTAAGAGTTTGAGGCCGAAGTCATTGTGCTATCAGAGCTGGAGCAGCAAGGACTGAAGATCAGTGACCACTTCAAGTACTTGAACATTTTAATGCGATACTGGGTGCCACATTGCCAGAGGTGCCATTTTCAGATGCCCTCTGAGGTGGATGGGAAAGATTCCATGACATTACTCAAAGAAGAGCAAAGGAATTCAACATGTTAACCAAGACATTATTTGCCGATTAAGGAAAACATAAAACAGATTAAATGATCATTGATTTTAATGCTGTTTAAGGGACCCTGCTGTATGCAAATTGCTGCCATGTTTCATATATTACAACAGTAACTGCACTTTAAAGTACCTCATTTGCTAGAAGGCAGTTCAGGGTTTTCTGAGTTTGTAAAAGTTAATGTGTAAATGCAATTTTCCTTTAAATAATAACTGTAAAAACTGTTGTATTATCTTCTTTGTGAGGAAGTGGTTGCAGCTTCTCTGGAGTTGGCCGTGATTGCAGGATGTTTATGCCTGAGTATTAACATCACATAAATTAGAACAACATTCCTGCACACATTGAGCCAGAATGCTCAAACACTTTGCCGGACTCTCCAATCCCTCCCCAGAATTCCAAACTTTGATCTTCTGTCCTTGCAAATTATTTCATAATTATCTAAAGTTCTTCTAAATCTTTGCCCATTTTTCTTAGAACTCCACTGTTTAACTCCTCCGAAAATAAATTTACATCGTTGCCACAGTAACAGAAAGGCTCTTTTCAAAGACACGAATGACATTCTATGTGGCTATCCCCCGTCATTCTTCTTGATCTGTCTGCAACCTTTGATATGATAACCATGATCTGATTTTCCAATTTTAACTCACAAAAAATGCCATGTATTTTGGGCTCTTATTAATTCAGAAATCTAGAAATTTATTCACAACACAATTTAAAAGGTTACAATATCACAGACTTACACATATTATCTGTGTTCTATGCTTACAACATTACTCAATATTGCACACTTGTTACTAACTGACTGCAGTGACTCAATTACACAGAGAGAGTGACTGAAAGCAAGGCAGATACCTTTATACCAGAAAATCATAGGTCATGATGTCATGTATCAATCTTACATTTTGGATTTTTGGCTCTGTAAGCTATGCCATAATATAACAGTATTCTCTAACACCTCTCCTCCACCTGGGTGAGACTGTCCTCTGGTCACACTCCTGGCTATGCAGTCATATCCAGAGAATCACCAGCATTAACTTCTCTTCCCACTCACACACAATAACCTCCAGAATTCCTCAATGACCTATTCTCAGACTGTTCCTAGTTATCATCTACATGATGCTCCTTGACACCATGTCTAAACATGCCAGGCCTCATATGTGCACTGATAGGACCATAAGACCATAAGCAGAAATTAGGCCATTTGGTCCATCGAGTCTGCTCCACCATTTAGTCATGGTTTATAGGTTTTTCAACCCCATTTTCCTGCTTTCTCCCAGTAACCTTTGATCCCTTGGCAATCAAGAACTTATCTATCTGTGTTTTAAATATACACAATGGCCTGGCTGCCATAGCCTTCTGCGGCAATGAATTTCATAGATTTACCACTCTCTGGCTAAAGACTTTTCTCCTTATGTCTGTTCCAAAGGGTCTTCACTTTACTCTAAGGCTGTGCCTTCGGGTCCTCATCTCACTTGCCAATGGAAATATCTTCCCAACATCTACTCTGTCCCGGCCATTCAGTATTCTGTAAGTGTCAACAAGATCGCCCTTCATCTAAACTGCATCGAGTAAAGACCCAGAGTCCTCAAACGTTCCTTATATGTTAAACCTTTTATTCCAGGAATCATTCTCATGTATCTCCTCTGAACACGCTCCAGGGCCAATACACCTTTCCTGAGGTATGGGGCCCAAAATTGCTTACAATATTCTGACCAGAGCCTTATAAAGCCTCAGAAGTACGTCCCTGCTTTTATATTCTATCCTCTCGAGATGAATGACAACATTGTATTTGCCTTCCGTACCACTGACTCAACCTGTAAGTTTGCCTTAAGAGAAACCTGGACTAGGACTCCCAAGCCCCTTTGTACTTCTGTTTTCTGAATTTTCTCCCCATGTAGAAAATAGTCCAAGCCTCTATTCGTCCTACGAAAGTTATTGACCTCATACTTTCCCACATTTTATTCCATCTGCTACTTCTTTGTCCACTCTCCTAACCTGTCTAAATCTTTCTGCAGCCTCCCACTTCCTCAATACTATCTGCCCCTCCACCTATCTTTGTTTAATCTGCAAACTTAGCCAGAATGGCCTCAGTTCATTAATGTATAAAGTGAAAAGTGTGGTCTCTACACTAACCCTTACAGAACACCACTATTCACCAACTTCCAACCTGAGAAGGACCCTTTATCCCCACACTCTTCCTTCTGCCAGACAGCCAGGTTTCTATTTATGCTAGTACCTTGCCTCTTACTCAGCAGCCTCCTGTGCGGCACCTTGTCAAAGGCCTTCTTGAAGTCCAGGTAGATAATACCCATTGGTTCTCCTTGGTCTTATCTGCTCGTAAACACCTCAAAGAATTCTAACTGACTTGTCAGGCATGATCTTCCCTTGATAAAACCATGCTGATTTTGCCCTAATTAACCATGCACTTCCAAGTATTCAGAAATCTCATCCTTCACAATGGACTCCAAAATCTTACTAATGACTGAGGTCAGGATAATCAGCCTATAATTTCCTGTATTTTGTCTTGCTCCCTTCTTAACAGGGGGGGTTACATTAAGCAATTTTTCAGTCCTCTGGGACCCTCCCTGACTCCAGTAGTACCTGAAAGATTACTGTTAAAGCCTCCACTATTTCTTCAGCTGTCTCCTTCAGAACTTGAGGGCGTAGCTCATCTGGTCCAGATGATTTATCCTCTTTCAGACCTTTCAGATTTTCTAGCACCTTCTCCTTGGTGATGTCCACAGTACACATCTCAGCCTCCCGGCTCTGTTGAATTTTGGGATATTACTTGTGTCTTTCACCAAGAAGACTGATGCAAAGTACTTATTCAGTCCTTCAGCCACTTTTACTTCACTTCCAATGTCTGCACTGTCATTAAATAATAAGTCTGATATCCAGTAATATATAAGTAAAAACTTCTAAATTTTGGTAAACTGAAGTTTTAGTCTTCAGTTTTTGCTAGAAATTCCCTTCCCTTACCATTGAGCTGTGTTACAACCTTAGTATTGTATTTGATGCTAAATTATCATAACAATCATATTAGCTGTCAGAGACTGCCAAATTGTACACATTTCCTTAACACTGGCCCAGCTCATCAGTTACTGAAATCTTCATCCATGTCTGTTATCTTTTGAAGTCACTATTAAAATTCACATTTTACCAAATTCCCATCTTTCACCCTTCAAAAATGTTAGCAGTTACAAAACTCGGTTGCCGGTATCCTAGGTCGTGCCAACTCCTGTTCACCTATCATTCCTGCTCACTGGTCAGCACTGATCCCTGATTGAATACACTTCAATTGAAAATTCTTATCTTTAACTTCAAATTCTTTTCCTTGACATCAAGCCCTCTTCAATGCTGTAGCACCTGCAGCCCTACAAACCTCTGAGATATATGTATGCTGCCAGTTCTAGTCTCTTACCAATTTCTGATTTTAACATCTATAGTTGGTGCCAGGCTCTAAACTCTAAGATTTCCTTCCTAAACAGCTCCACTTTTCTTTCTACCTCTTTCCCTCAGGACACTCTTTTAACCAATTTCTTTGGCTAAGCTTTTAGCCAATGACTCTAAAATTATCATGTGGTTCAGTGTCAAATTTTTTTTTCCAATGTTCCTGTGATGTGCCTTGGGACTTTTTACTACATTAAAATTATGAGGTAAATTCAAGTTGTCAATGTTGTTATGACCAGCAATTTTAGTTTTATTCCTGGGCCTTTGATGTCCTCTCTCTCTCGGTTCTCCTCAGCAAAGCTGAACAGTGCCTTACTTTTTAGTGAGCTGTATCCTCAGCTTTCCTACCATTAAACTTGCTGCACACTGCATTACTGCTGGACATTCCACTGCACAAAATCCAGTGAGGTTGTCATTCTCTATGCTGGTACTGTGAAGGAGGGAGAGCATGATTGTGCCTCCTCACAAACATTTTCCATCCCTGAGCTGTCTTCTTTTTTTTTAGATATTTTTATTAGAAATTTAACATTTTTACAAGTTTACAAAAATAAACAAAACTCTCAAATATAAACATTGATATACAATTAAATCAAATATACAATAGCCAAAATTTAACAAGAGAAAAAAAACGAGAAAGAAAAAAAAAACAAAACTCAACTATCTACTAATCTAACCGACAATTAACCAGAGTGTATATTTAAGTCTCTTACATGCTCGGAATGTGTTAACATCAGATGTAATAAAACCCGTATTCGTGCGGGATTCCTCTCCTAAGGGGCCCCGGACCAGCCAGGTTTGTAATCTCAATTAAATAAAAGCCCTTGTTAGGATAGCCGAAATATCTGTATTTACGGAATTCAAGAAGGGCTGTCATATTTTATAAAATAATTTGGTTTTTCGGTGCACCATATTTGTAAGGAAGTCAAGGGGAATACATTCCATAATTAATCTGTGCCAATTTGAAAGTCCAGGGGGGCCCTCAGCCACCCAGTTTACCAAAATATTTTTCCTTGCACAGAAAGAAAGAATAGAAAATAGTCTCTTCCCGTACATGTCCAGGGAGGGAAAGTTCGAAAAGCCCAAAAGGAGAGATACAGGATCC
>NC_057718.1:74275506-74329092 GCF_004010195.1 Chiloscyllium plagiosum | reverse complement strand
TCATATCCTCTCCCAACCAATGCCCCACCCTTGACCCAGGCACTCCTCAATAAAATGAGGAGAATTCAAATATAATACAAAGCTAGAGTTAACAGTGAGCACCCTACCCCCACCCATACCAACACCTGGGTATATTTGGTAATGTTAATACCATATATAAATATATAACTATAAAATTACCACCTCAACAAATAATAATTAAATATAATAATACAAAATAACAAGGAGAAAACAACTCCGCTCCTAGAGACAGAGGTAAAATTGAATAAGGTAACCACCTCCCCCCACCAACATTAACCAAAGCCCCCAGCTTATATATATATATATATATATATACACACATACATACATACATCCCTCATATATACATAAAATAATAAAAGAAAACAACCCCAAGGGGGGGGAGGAAATCAAATCCCTCTCCCCACCCCCCATAATAATATTAAACAGTAAGGTACGAAGAGAAAAAAAAAGGGGGGATATAAACCAAAGCGGGGGGAAAGGCAAACCAACATCCATTATGTCTTACAGTTTATCTAAGAGATTAGATTAGATTAGATTACATTACAGTGTGGAAACAGGCCCTTCGGCCCAACAAGTCCACACCGACCCGCCGAAGCGCAACCCACCCATACCCCTACATTTACCCCTTACCCAACTCTACGGGCAATTTAGCATGGCCAATTCACCTGATCTTTGAGGAGAAAGTGAGGTCTGCAAATGCTGGAGATCAGAGCTGAAAATGTGTTGCTGGAAAAGCGCAGCAGATCAGGCAGCATCCAGGGAACAGGAGAATCAACGTTTCGGGCATGCTGCCTGACCTGCTGCGCTTTTCCAGCAACACATTTTCAGCTCTGATCTCCAGCATCTGCAGACCTCACTTTCTCCTCAGATTCCTGAAGAAGGGCTTATGCCCGAAACGTCGATTCTCCTGTTCCCTGGATGCTGCCTGACCTGCTGCGCTTTTCCAGCAACACATTTTCAGCAATTCACCTGATCTGCACATCTTTGGACTGTGGGAGGAAACCGGAGCACCCGGAGGAAACCCACCCAGACACGGGGAGAATGTACAAACTCCACAGAGTCAGTCGCCTGAGGCGGGAATTGAACCCGGGTCTCTGGCGCTGTGAGGCAGCGGTGCTAACCACTGTGCCACCATGCCAAGAGAGTCCAAGAATTCCTTAGCCTTTTCTGGCGATCCGAAGTTATACACGGATCCTTCATGATTAAAGAGTAACGTCGCTGGGTAGCGTAAGGAGTACTGAATATTTAAGTCCCTTGAACACTTCTTCGCCTCGTCGAATGCCTTCCTCTTTCGGACCAGAGCTGGGGAAAAGTCCTGGAATAACATGATCTTGGATCCTTTATAGATCATAGCTTGGGGGTCTTTTCCAAGATTTCTAGAGGCTTCTAGGAGTATCTGCCTCTCCTTGTAGCTCTGCAGCCGGAACAGGACCGGGCGGGGACGCTGGTTCGAGCCAGGCCCGCGTATTGCCCGGTAGGCCCATTCCACCCTTACCTGGCCTGATCCAGCTTCCAGATTTAAAAGCTGTGGCAGCCACTGCTGGAGGAATGCTGTAAGCTGGCATTCCTCTTCCCGTTCGGGAAGGCCCAGCAAACGAATATTTTTTTGACGACCTCAATTATCGAGGTCGTCAATGTAATTCTCTAAGGTCCGGATTCGCTGTTCGAGAGTCCGGACCCGATCCACGGTCGATTGTGCTGCAGTTTCAGAGGTCGCGGCCTTTAACTCCACCCCTCCGACTCGGCGCTCGATTTCCTGGATGTCTCGGTCGTGCTTCTGCAGCGCGGCCGAGAGTGAGTCCCATCGATTTTGGGATTCTTCAATGAAAGCGTTGATCTTCGTGTCCAGTTTGGAGATCATCTCTACAAGGCTTGTCACCGTAGGTAAGTCCCCCGGGGCGGCTGTGGACGCCTCAGCTGCAACTGGAGGGGGTGGGGGAGGGGTTCCTGCTTGTTGAGAGCTGCGGGCTCCCTTCCCTTTAGTCATTTTTACTAAAGATTAGATTGTTTAAGTTTCATATTAAACAACTAATTAAATTAAACAGCTATTATTAATGATTTTATGAGTGTAGTGGGGGTGGGTGACCCACTTTACCCAAGTCTTGGAGGTGCACTGTAGACTCAGACTTGCTGGGTCGCCGCCTTCTTGGATCCCCGAGCTGTCTTCTAATGTGAGCTGTAACCGCTCAGAAGGACCTAGAGAAAAATGAAAACCATGGAAGTCAGTATGCCATAGAGAGACTGGGCAGTAGCAGACGACAGGCATCCCAATGTTGTTTTGTGCAGTCAGAATGATATTGAGAAATTTTTAATGGTTCATTGAAGGGCTGTAATAATCAAAAGATTTATTCACAGAAATTCTTAACCTAAAATCTTGATTTCTGACAGCTCTGGACCAAGGATGGCTGATTTCCCATAATTCTTCCAGATGTGACAGCACCATAGAATCTGGGAATTTCACCAGTCTATTTCACCAGAACATAAGAAATAGGAACAGGAGTATCCCAAACCACTCAGAGACCTTGTTCCATCATTCAATATGATCATGGCTGATTGTTTGCTTCAACTGTAACTTCCCACTCAATCTTGATATGCCTTGATTATCTCTGAGATCAATAATGTTAAATGCCTGGCCGGTTTACTTTCATTCTATTTTTAACAACCATTTGATCATATTTCATTGATTTCTTAAAGTCTCCTAATCCTCATAAAATTATACAGTAGAATCATACAGAAATAGACCCTTTGGTCCAACTAGTCCATGCCGAACAAGTTTCACAAACTAAACTAGTCCCATTAGCCTGCATTTCGCTAATATCCCTCTAAACTTTTCCTATTCATATACTTATCAAATGTCTTTTAAATGTTGTAACTATACATACGTCTACCATTTCCTCTAGCAGTTCATTCCACATAAGAACCATCCCTGTGTGAAAACGTTACCCCTCAGGTCCCTTTTAAATCTTTCTCCTCACACCTTAAAAATATGGCCCCTAGTTTTGAACTTCCCCACCCTAGGGAAAAGGCCTTTGCTATTCACCTTATCAATGGCCCTCATGATTTTATAAACCTAATGTCCTTTCTATAGCAAGGTAACCAGAACTACACACAACACGCCCAAAGTGGACTCACCAATGTTCTGTACAACATCCTATACTCAACAGTCTGAGCAATGTAGTTAAGCATGCTAAACAGCTTCTTAACACCATGTCTACAGGTGATGCGAATTTCAAAGAATTATGCACCTGAATCTCTCGGTCTCTGTTCTACAACACTACCCTGGGACCTACAATTAACTTATGAGTCCCTGTTCATTTACCAAAATGTAAAGCCTTGTATTTATCCAAATTAAACTCCTTCTGCTATTCCTCAACCCTCAGCCCCAATGATCAAGATCCCTTTATAATCATTTCAGCAGATGAGTATTCAGCAAAAAGAAGAGACCGGTTTACAATCCAGGTAAGTTTGTTTCATGTTCATTCTTAGGCAGTGTTTCTAATTGAACAATTGATTGGAAAAAATGTGTAGGAAGTCAGTGATGGAGGAATGAAGGCATTGGCTGTTTGCCAGTCTCCACTTCCCTCTGTTTTCCTCAAAAATCAACATCATATGATGACAGTAACTCTTCCTTTTGAATCTGTCAAAGATTTTTTTTTCCATGTATTAGAATCCAGCTTGTAAAGTTCTGAGGTGGACATTCAGATTGCTTATATATCTAGATGTGGGACATTCTGAGGTAAATCAAACAACATAATGATCAAAGAAAAAGATAACCATCCAACCAATTTTCTTCATGATTTTCACAGAAAATATATTGGACTGCATTTTCAATCCTGGGTCCCCTGAACAGACTCCTCAAGGAATATATTCAAGTCTTTAAGGTTCAAGTTCTAAATTGGGGCAAGGCAAATTTTGATGGAATTAGACAGGAGCTTGCAGAGGTTGATTGGAGTAGTTTCTTTGCAGGCAAAGAGACCTCTGGCAAGTGGGAGGCCTTTAAAAGTGAGATAGCTAGAGTTCAAGGTCTCTATGTTCTTGTGAGAGTGAATGGCAAGGTTGGCAGGAATAGGGGACTCTGGATGACAAGAGATACTGAGGCTTTGACCAGAAAAAAAGGAGGTATAGGCAGCTCAGATCAAAGGACTCCCTTGGGATATATAGAGGATACGGGAGTTTACTGAAGAAGAAAATCAGGAAGGCGAAAAGGTGGCATGAGATAGCCTTGGCTGAGAAGATTAGGGTAAACCCAAAGAGATTCTTTAAGTATATTAAAGGAAAAAGATTTACTAGACAGAGAATAGTCCCCCTCAAGGACCAAAAATAGACATGTATGTGTAGAACTGCAGGAGATGGGTGATGTTCTCAATGAATATTTCTCCTCTGTGTTTACCATGGACAAAGACATGAAGACGTGGGAATTTGGGGAAGTTAGTGATCATATTTTAGGGACATCCACATCACAGTAGAGGAAGTGTTGGATGTATTAGAATGTATGAAGGTGGATAAATCTCCTGGTCCTGACCAGGTGTATCCAAGAACCCTGCAGGAGGCCAGCGAAGAAATAGCAGGGGCCCTGGCTGATATTTTTGCATCATTATTAGCCATGGGTGAGATCCCAGAAGACTGGAGGGTAATGAATATTGTGTCATTATTTAAAAAGGGCTGCAAAGAAAAGGCTAGGAACTATAGACCAGTAAGCTTAACATCTGTGGTGGGTAAGTTACTTGAGAAGAGTCTGAAGGATCGGATACACATGTACTTGGAAAGACAGGGTTTGATTCAGAGTAGTCGGCATGGCTTTGTGAGTGGGAGATCTTTGATGAAGTGATCAGGAAGGTTGACAAGGGCAGATCGGTAGATGTAGTCTATATGATCTTCAATAAGGCCTTTGATAAGGTTCCATATGGCAGGCTATTCTGGAAGGTAAGACCACATGGAATCCTGGGGTAGCTGGCAAATTGAATACAAAATTGGCTTGATGGTAGGAATCAGAGGATAATAGTGGAAGGATGCCTGTCGGACTGGAGGCCTGGAGTGCCTCAGGGGTCAGTGCTGGGCCCATTGCTGTTTGTTATCTATATCAACGTTTTGGATGAGAATGTACAAGGCATGATTAGTAATTTTGCTGATGACACTAAAATAGGAAGTATTGTGGACAGTGAGGAAGGCTATCAGAAATTGCAGCAGGACCTTGATCAGCTGGGGAAGTGGGCCAAGAAATGGTAGATGGAGTTTAATAGAGATAAGTGTGAGGTCTTGCATTTTAGAAAGTCAAATCAAAGTGGGAGTTTCATGATGAATGGTCGGGCCTTCGGGACTGAAGTAGAACAGAGGGACTTTGGAGCTCGGTGACATGGTTCTCTAAAAGTGGAGTCACAGGTAGACAGGGCAGTGAAGGCGACTTTTGGCACACTGGCCTTCATCAGTCAGAACACTGAGTATGGAAGTTGGGAAGTTATGTTGCAGTTATACAGGACATTGGTGAGTCACCATTTGTAGTATTATGTTCAGTTTCGGTCACCTTGCTTTAGAAATAATGTCATTAAACAGTAAAGAGTGCAGAAAAATATTTACAAGGAGGTTGCCAGGATTCAATGGTCTGAGTTATAGAGAGAGATTGGACAAGCTAGGACCTTTTTTTTCTTTATAGCACAGGAGACTGAGGGGGCACATTACAGAAATGTATAAGATCATGAGAGGTATGGGTAGGGTGAATGCACTCAGTCTTTTTCCTAGGATTGGGGTATTGAGGACTAGGTGGCATCAATTTAAGGTTAGAGGGAAAGAATAAAATGGAACCTGATGGGCAACGTTTTTACACAGAAGGCGGTACACATATGGAATGAGTTGCCAGCAGTAATAGTTGATGCAGGTGCATGAACATTTAAAAGGCATTTGGACAAATACATGGATAGGCAACATTTAGAAGGATAACGGCTGAATGCAGGGAAATAAGGTTAGCATAAAGGGACATTTTGGTCGACATGGACCAGTTTGGGCCAAAAGGCATGTCACCGTACTATAGGAAGCTATGACTCTAAATGTGCTTTCTAAATTACCTGGGAGCCTCGGGAGACTATGGATCTTCACTGCCTTTTCATGACAATGCCTCAGTCAAACAGATTTGACTTGCTGGCTAACCAGCACCCTTTATGCCTGTCGTGTACTGGCCAACCGGCACCCTTTACACCTGTCGTGTACTGGCCAACCGGCACCCTTTACACCTGTCGTGTACTGGCCAACCGGCACCTTTACACCTGTCGTGTACTGGCCAACCGGCACCTTTACACCTGTCGGGTACTGGCCAACCGGCACCCTTTACTCCTGTCGTGTACTGGCCAACCGGCACCCTTTACACCTGTTCCTGTCGTGTACTGGCCAACCGGCACCCTTTACACCTGTCGTGTACTGGCCAACCGGCACCCCTTACTCCTGTCGTGTACTGGCCAACCGGCACCCTTTACTCCTGTTGTGTACTGGCCAACCGGCACCCTTTACACCTGTCGTGTACTGGCCAACCGGCACCCTTTACACCTGTCGTGTACTGGCCAACTGGCACCCTTTACTCCTGTCGTGTACTGGCCAACCGGCACCCTTTACACCTGTCGTGTACTGGCCAACCGGCACCCTTTACACTTGTCATGTACTGGCCAACCGGCACCCTTTACACCTGTCGTGTACTGGCCAACCGGCACCCTTTACACATGTCGTGTACTGGCCAACCGGCACCCTTTACACCTGTCGTGTACTGGCCAACCGGCACCCTTTACACTTGTTGTGTACTGACCAACCATCACCCTTTACGCCTGTCTTTTACTGGCCAACCAGCACCCTTTATGCCTGTCGTGTACTGGCTACGCAGCACCCTTTATGCCTGTAGTACGTTGGCCAACCAACATTCTTTATGACGGTAGTATACTGTTGTGATCACTTGAAATTTGGTACTTGTGCAATTGCCCTGGGGAGTGCAGGATCACTCTTCACTCCATTAATTATGCAAATGTGTTGTCGGGTGCCTTTCTTGAAGAATTATTCAGGCAGAGTAATGGAAGTGTCACCAATGATGAGGATTTATGGAAAACATGCCACTGGAACCATATTTAAAGCTCAGCTGCACAACCCTTCAAAGCCTGCAAGACAAGAACTAACCATCGCACTGTGATGATTGACTGTTACCACCAAATACATAGGTCAGTATTAAGATATGCTACCCTCTGTTTTACAGACAGGGACCTCAAGGTATTATTGGATGAGAAGAGTGGTCCTTAGTGGAGCAGTAGAAAGTGAGGACTGCAGATGCTGGAGATCAGTCAAGAGTGTGGTGCTGAAAAAGCACAGCAGGTCAAGCAGCATCTGAGGAGCAGGAGAATCAACAGTTCGGCATAAGCCCTTCATCAAGAATCCTGATGAAGGGCTTATGCCCAAAACATCGATTCTCCTGCTTCTCGGATGTTACCTGATCTGCTGTGCACTTCTCAGTGGAGCCGAGGAAGATTGTAAATGGCAAATAATAAGACAGGTTGAGGTTTTAATGAGATCAAATTCACAGAAGTAAGTTGGTTGCAATTCAATAGTGAGATTCTGAAATTGTCATTTCAGGTTTGAGTGGATGATTGGAAAAACATTTCTTGACACTGAGAATCAGATCCTTTCATTTATAGCATAATGAAGATATTTGCAAGGACATGATTGTTCCTTCTTAAAATTGTTCCATGGAGTTTTTTTTAATGTCTGCCAGATAGAAGCGCTGTTAAACGCCACTTCAGTTAAAGATAAGCGCCACACCACATCCCACCCAACACCACCAGCACAACGCTCCAACATTATTGGTCTCAGTGTTCTATGAGAGTTATGTAAGGTTCGACTTCTGAGAGCCCTTTGACTCAGAGAACAGCATACTTTTTTCTGAGCCATGACTGACAAAAAAATGTTATCAATGACCAGAATATACCCAGAAGTGAATAGCAAAATTAGTATGTTCCATGTATCCCTGCGAATTTAATATCCACGTGATACAGCAACATTGGTTGTTTCTGTGAGCAATAAACACCCTTTCTAGGGCATCCAGGACCTTTGTGAACAAAGATCAAGGACCACACAACTGGCAACTAAACTAGAAAATGTAAGATAAAATCATAAATTAGATACAGAATGAGAAACAAAAATGGAAAAACAAAGATTGGATTAAGAAAGAGAGAGAATAAGTGACAGAAATAAAAACTTTCAAAATTACATTTCCATGAACTAAAATTTGAAGAAATGAGATGGAGCACTTGTACTAATTAAGTTTCAGTACCAGAGAAGTTGTTTGTCAATACTTAATGTTTATCATTCTATTAAAAAAGAGTGTTTAGACTGAAGCAGAGATGCCCTAACTTGGTCTGTTAATGTTTGTCAATAGCTACAGGATCAATCCTGGAACTTCATATGTCCAATATATTCAAATGGAAGCCAAATGTTGATATTTTAGCTGAGACAAGTGCCACGTCCCAGATTGCAATTTGCAGATTTTAATGTTTATCTGTGGACTTCTGCAAATTTCAATTTCATGTCTTCTCTTGTCACTTTTCCCTCACTGCTATTTTTATAGTACATTATGGCACATTATCCTTGTGATATGAGGAAATATTTAGCTTTTATGTTTCAAAATTTGGCTCAAATTTATTGAAAAGCTAAACAACCTTTACGGCTATCAGTTTGGAAAGTTTTACTCATGCTTATTCCGTAATTGGCTGGTTTCTTTGAAGAAAAACAATCAAGAAACTCTTTGTTTGGTAAGCAATGGTCATTTTCTGAATATTGTTAAATTTCAACAATATTTGAAACCACATGATTGACTTCTGTTCCTATTTTACTGTTTTTCACTGGATCCAGATCTGATATAAAATTCCAGATTATTAACAAAGGTGACTCCCTTTGATTTAGTACATATTATACTTGATGTTTTGATAAATTGAAAAGATTGACTTAATTCAACAATCTGTTTTCCAATTCTTGCCTTCAGCTGGTGACTCAACACTGTGTTTAAATGCCAGTATTATCTCTCTGAAATGATGTGGATAGGGTGAGTTGTTAGGCTATGTTAGCGGTCAAGACAAATTTTGGAATTGTGAAATATAATGTTAGAAGAGTCAAGATCGGTATCAGGGAGTATATTGAGAAAGCTTGCTCTGCTCTGTGCCAGTGATTCAAACAAGGACTGCTGGAAACCATTAATGTTTACAGACATTACAGACACAAGGTATGATATCCACATCCACATATGCAAATTGACATTGGGTTTTCTCTAACAGTGCTCTTGGTGGTGTAATATCAACTGACAAAAGAAAACAACTTCTCTGGAGGTCAGTAGATGGCAAGATCCCAGCAGTTGCTTTTCCTTTTCTGTGGTAGTGGCATTGCTGGTCTTGATATCAGAGAGGGCCAAATCTTCCTTGAACCTACTCCTTCTGATCTTTTCAAGGGCAATTAGGAATAAGCACTAAATGTTGGCCCTGCTACAACTACTCATAGCCTGTTAAATGATTTTTTTTCAAAAAGTCACTCAATTTTTAAGTATTAAATAAAGTACTGGGAGTTAACTGCTCTTTCAGGGACTGGGCTTGTGAGCTGGGGGCAAGGAAACTCAACATTTTGTCTCTCATTGTCTGGTTTGAAATCGCTGAAGCTTTCTTTTCATCTCACTTCTTTCCCTCATGCAGAGTGACCCTGTATCATTTGGAAGCCTATCTCAAAAGAGATTGAAGCTAAATCTTACCATATTTTGGCAAAATGTCAGTTTCATTGAATTTCATGGAGGATTTTTTCCACAAGGCTTTGCAAGTTTTCTTGCTCGTTCCAGGAGAAAACAGCTCACAAAAGGACAAAAAGAGCCAAGACAGGAGGTGGGGGACCCACATTCAGCTCCCCATTCCTGGTGAGGAGAGGATGTTGAATCCACCACTCTGAGTGGCTGAATGGTCATGTCCAAGCCCATGGACTGATATCAGATGCTACTCTCGGCTTACTGTGCCGGGACACCCTGACTGAAGAGTCTCTCCATTGACTTGACTGAGGACTATTCCGCTTTGACTTTGAGACATGGCTATTTGCTTGAAGTACGTACAGTGTCCCTGCCACGTGTGCTGCTTGCACATGGTGCAGGTGTGACACTAACATAACTTGTTCCTGTACAGCAACCTATCCAATCCCTCAATTGATGACTACTGACAACCATGACAAGCTGTCTGGTCTTGTGTCTGTGCCAAAAGATAGGTCAACACAGCAGTACCATGATTATATTAGCTCTGGCTGAAAGAGGAACATGTTAAAAGCCAGAGCACAGTAAGAATGGTGTGAACATCCAGAAGGGCATAGTGCATGAGTGTTAAGGAGGCAAGTGAGCAATCTTGAGATGCAACATGGTTCAATCTATGACCTGGGTGTTTGTCCATGCATATAGAGTGGCCTTGCAACAGCATTTCAATAATAGTTGCCAGTACACCAAGAAGTGGCATGGTACTGTCGAGATGTATTGTAAGTGGATCTGTGATATGCCATGATGGTGTGGAGTGGATGGTATGTGTCAGATATCAGCATCCACAGATAGAGGTGAATGCAACCATTGCCCTGGAATGTACCCCGAGATGTTGGTGCCTAGTGTCCAAGATAGACATCTGGATAAGCAAGCACAGAACTGAAATAGTCAGGTATTCACTCTGGCTCTGTAAGAGTATATATTCATGCCCAGAATCAGAGCCCAGCACTTCAGTTACAACACAGCAGCAAGACAGAGGAAGCAAGAGGGTATACTGAGGCCCAGAATCATGGGCCAGCACTTCTGCTTCAACACAGCAGTAAAAGAGGAGGCAGCAAGAGGATATATTGCAATCTAGGTTTCGGGACCCAGCACTTCAGCTTCTGGAATAAGTCAAAATCAATAAAATAATTAAGCAAAGTAGGATAAGCAAAATAAAGTCAGCATAAAGAAAGTACATTTAAGACTAATTCAGTTTAAGTTTAAGACAAGGCTGTGCAGGTTTGTTGAGTGGAATACATGGCCTGTATTATGTGGGAAATCAGGGACACTCCCAGCTCCTAGGTGGAGAAACATAAGCCCTGTGTTTTGAACAATAACTGGCAATACTGTGGTACATCTATGTGGCTGAGGGTTACAAGGACAGCATGTTCAGAGAAGTGACCACAAAGCAGCTTAAAAGCCTGGAGGAAGGAAGGAAAGAGGTGACTGAAAGGCAAGTATTGCAGGAGTCCCCTGGCATCCCATTCACAAATGGTTTTCCCTTTTGAAAACCGACGGTGCTGGTTTCTCAGGAGAGTGCAGTCAGAGCCACGTTTGTTGCTCCTGCTTTTGTGGAGATCCAATTGTTTCTATTAAAATACCACCAAGTTGTTCATCAACCTGGGAGTCAATCAAATAGTTGTTGACAGGCAGAAGGCTTTTGTCGTCAATAACTGGTCACTAATCCATAAACCAATTAGCTATTTGTTGCCAGCCAAAATTCTATTCGTACACCGTGGCACCAGTTCCACAAACTGTGGTTTCACTACTGCTTGAACAAACAGCTCTGTAAACAGCACTTACAATGAGTGTTAGGTTACTTATTTTCAAACGTGCATCAAATCTTCAGCAATCCTAAGATTTAAAAATAGTTATTTGTCCATTTTAGTCTACAATTAGAAGTACAGACAAAAATAAAACTGTTCCCCTTGGTGAAGGGATCAATAACTAGGGCCTAAATTTAAGATAATGGGCAAGAGGTTAAGAGGGGATTTGAGGAATTTCTTTTTTCACCGTGAGGGTCATAGAGTCATAGAGATCTACAGCATAAAAAAAAGCCATTTAGTCCATTGCATCCAAAAACAACCACTTAACTATTCTAATCCTTTTCTCAGCACTTGGCCTATGATCTTGTATGTCTTCATATCTAGATAATTCTTAAACATTATGAGGCTTTCTGCAACGAGTTTCAGATTCCCAACACCCTCCATGTGAATTTGGTGGGAATCTGGAACTCACTGCCCATTAGGGACTTAGAGGCAGAAACCATCATAATATTTAAGAACTATTTGGATGTGCTCTTGTAATGTCAAGGCATACAAGGCTCTGGGCAAAGAGCTAGAAAAGGCAGTCGGAATAGTTAGGCCCTTGTTCTTCTCCAATACATACTCAATTGGACCTTCTGCTAAGCTGTGAACTTCTATGATTCTATCCAGTCTTTACAACAGGCAAGTTTATTGTAAATGCACACAGTAAATATAAGATAAGGATACATTTATAATCTGATTATCATCTTCAAAGCAACAAAACCCACAAATGACTGACATAGAATATCCTTCATCAAATTCAATCAGAAGGGCTGAATAACACTACAGAGCTGGAGGTATGACAAAAAAAAATCAAAGTCACTGTTAATTCGGCAAATTAGTAAATATGAAGATGTTTTGTTTTCTCTGTACTTGAAGTGAATCTATACCTCACCTCAAATGCAGTGTACAACTTATGCAGAAGCACTGTCCAATGAATCTTTGGAAACCTCAACTTACAGAGACATTTAATTACTATACATGAGATATATAAGACCAACAACTTCCTTTTTGTCAGTGATTCTAAGGTACTGGTCGCTACTAAAGCAGCAATAAAATCTATGGCTATGATGGATTTAAACAAAAACTTGCAGACTCTTCATACTTAATGGCACAAAAAAAAAACAAAAGCAAAACTTCCATACAATTGCTGAGGAGTTAATGCATTGAAATCAAAAGTTTGGAAAATAAGAGATCAATAAACTGGAAAAACATACCTCTATGAACTAATATTGTTAACCACCGGTTTGATTTAATGTCAAAAGACCTAATCTTTCAGTGTGTGATAG
Source organism: Chiloscyllium plagiosum (assembly GCF_004010195.1). Classification (NCBI taxonomy): domain Eukaryota; kingdom Metazoa; phylum Chordata; class Chondrichthyes; order Orectolobiformes; family Hemiscylliidae; genus Chiloscyllium; species Chiloscyllium plagiosum. Next base: position 74,316,196 of record NC_057718.1, on the reverse strand, counting down.
GAACTTAACTGTACGATTTGGAGAATCTATATATATATTTCTGAAATATCTCACTTGCACTGCTATGTTCAGTTTCTATGGTATAAGGAAATAAAAGGCAGTTTGATTTGCAAAGAACCCAAAGCAATAATAAAGCCAGACAATATTTCAAAATGATTGAAATATCTCAGTTATGACTTCAGTGGAAAATCAACTAGATAAATTGCAATGGGCTGTGCATTGATGAGACTGCAGGAATGAGTAAAAGGCATTCTGATATTGTGCCAAAAGTAAAAGACGCTTTTTGGACATTAACATGTTTGGTCAATGACAGCTGCTGAAGCTTTCATCCAAGTCCTGTTAAATTTTATTGCCTAATTTGGTACATGGCAACATAGCCGCACACATAAGACATTTGAGACATTTCAGTGGATTTATCAACTATTATAGCAAAGTTCCCTCCACACATAATGATTGCACTTCTGTCATCAAGTGATGTGACAATACTATTTTACAATTCCTTGCCATTCTAAACTCCAAATATTTCCCTTAAATATCAGTGCATTAGGTCCTCAGCAGTCACATACAATATGCAGGCAGGGAGGAAGTGGTTGAGTGAGGGAACTGTGATTTACTAAAGAAGTTGAAGCTGAATCTGTTGCCAAGAGGAAGAAGAAGGCTTATGTAAAGGTGAGACGTGAAGGCTCAGTTAGGGCACTTGAGAGTTACAAGTTAGCCAGGAAAGACCTAAAGAGCTAAAAAGAGCCTTGGTGGGGGTGGAGGGGGGGGGAGGCGGGGACATGAGAAATCTTTGGCAGGTACAATCAAGGAAAATCTTAAAGCTTTCTATAGGTATGTCAGGAATAAAAAAATGACTAGAGTAAGAGTAGGCTGAAAATGTGTTGCTGGAAAAGTGCAGCAGGTCAGGCAGCATCCAAGGAACAGGAGAATCGACGTTTCGGGCATAAGCCCTTCTTCAGGAATGAGGAAAGTGTGCCCAGCAGGCTCGAACTCAGCACCGTCTTCCTAACCTGTCAATCTTCTTCCTGACCTCGCCGCCCCCACCCCACTCCGGCCTATCACCCTCACCTTGACCTCCTTCCACCTATTGCATTTCCAACGCCCCTCCCCCAAGTCCCTCCTCCCTACCTTTTATCTTAGCCTGCTGGGCACACTCTTCTCATTTCTGAAGAAGGGCTTATGTCCGAAACGTCGATTCTCCTGTTCCTTGGATGCTGCCTGACCTGCTGCGCTTTTCCAGCAACACATTTTCAGCTCTGATCTCCAGCATCTGCAGTCCTCACTTTCTCCTAGAGTAAGAGTAGGGCCAATCAAGGACAGTAGTGGGTAGTTGTGCGTGGAGTCCAAAGAGATAGGAGTGACATTAAATGAATATTTTTCAACAGTACTCACACTGGAAAAAGACAATGTTGTTGAGGAGAATACTGAGATATAGCCTACTAGACTAGACGGGACTGAGGTTCATAAGGACGAGGCATTAGCAATTCTGGAAAGTGTGAAAATAGATAAGTCCCCTGGGCTGGATGGGATTTATCCTAGGATTCCCCGGGAAGCCAGTGAGGAGATTGCAGAGCCTTTGGCTTTGATCATTATGTCATCATTGTCTACAGGAAGAGTGTCAGAAGACTGGAGCAAATGGTGTCTCCTTGTTCAAGAAGGAGAGTAGAGACAACCCTGGTAATTATAGACCAGTGAGCCTTACTTCGGTTGTGGGTAAAGTGTTGGAAAGGATTATAAGAGATAGGATTTATAATCATCTAGAAAGGAATAAGTTGATTAGGGATAGTCAGCACGGTTTTGTGAAGGGTAGGTCATACCTCACCAACCTTATTAAGTTCTTTGAGAAGGTAACCAAACAGGTGGATGAAGGTAAAGTGGTTGGTATGGTGTATATGGATTTCAGCAAAGTATTTGATAAGGTTCCCCATGGAAGGCGAATGGAGATATGGGATTGAGGGTGATTTAGCAGTTTGGATCAGACATTGGCTAGCTGTAAGAAGACAGAGTGTGGTGGTTGATGGGAAATGTTCATCCGAGAGTTCAGTTACTGGTGTACCGCAAGGATCTGTTTTGAGGCCACTGCTGTTTGTCATTTTTATAAATGACCTGGATGAGAGCAGAGAAGGATGGGTTAGTAAATATGTGGATGAAACTAAGGTAGGTAGTGATCACTTGATCTCGCAAAGAATTAAGACTATGGGGAGAGTGCGGGTAAGTGGTGTTGAAATGCCAGTCAGTCATGATTGAATGGCAGAGTGAACTCGATGGGCCAAATGGTCTTATTTCCACTCCGAAATCTAATGGTCGTATGGTCTAAGCGTAGCTGTCAGTTCATGGGCTGTCATGAACCTGAGTGGTCAGAGAAATCCAGCTGTCAGTTCCAAGATGCTTTCTTATATTAGGTAGAGTGGTTAGTGTGTTGGGTTGTGACATGTCTTCATCGCATTGTTTGTCTGCCATACATCTGTGGATGACGTTGAGGGGATTTTCGTTCTTGATGAAGACTTTGTAGAGGTGTTCTTCTTTTCACAGGTAGGAAGTGCTGCAGTGAATTGTAGCCCTTTTAAACAGGGTCCTAATGCAGCTTCTTTTGTGTGTGTTCGGGTGGTTGCTACTGTAGTTGTGCATTCATCATTCTGCGTTCCTTCTCCCATCACATCCAGGAATGGGAGTTGATTGTTTCCTCCTTTCTCATAAATGTGAGCATGGTATTGATAATCCAGTATGTGTTCTCGATCTCTGTTCTCTTAATTATTACAGAAATGTCATCCATGTATCTGATCCAGAGTTTGGGTTGGATTTGTGGGAGGGCTGTTAGCGCTAGTCTTTGCATCACTGCTTCTGCTTTGAGCCACAGACATGTGAGCCCATAGGTGGCCCATTGATATGTACATATATCTGGCTACTGAATATGAAATGTGTTGTCAAGCACAGGTCTAGCAGTTTGAGTATACAGCCCTTGTTGCTTGGTTAAGCCATAGCTGCCAGCAGAAAGAGTTAACTCTTTGCTGGCCTAAGAAGGGGATGGGGCTCAAATCACCAATCACATCAAATAACTAAGTCAAAAAAACACTCCAGCACAGAAACAGGGCCTTCAGCCCACCAAGTCTGTGCTGACACATGACATCTTCCAAAACTAAAATCTTTTGCCTCTATGTGGTCCATATCACTCCATTTCCTGGTTATTCACATATCTGTCAAGATGCCTCTTTAATGTTGTTATTGTATCTGCTTTTACCACTCCTCTGGCAGTGCATTCCAGGCACTTACAATCTTCTGTGTAAAAAACTTACCTCTCATATCTCCTTTAAAATTTCCACCTTTTACCTTAAAAGTATGTCCCCATGTAATTGACATTTTCATCCTGGGAAGAAAACCAAAGTAACATCCTGGTAAACTGCTTCTGTACCTTCTCCAAAGCGTCTACATCCTCTGGTAGTGTGGAGACCAGAACTGTTTGCAATATTCCAAATGTAGCTGAATTGAAGTTCTATACAGCTACAATATGACTTGCCAATTGTTATACTCTATGTTGTAACAGATGAAGGCAAGCATGCCATATGCCTTCTTCACCACTTGTTCATTTTCAGGCAACTGAGGACCTGTAGACCAAGATCCCACTGTATGTTGATGCTTCTAAGGGTTCTGCCACTTACTGTATGTTCTCTCCTGTATTACATGTTCCAAAATACATCACATTGCATTTGACCAGATTATATTCTATCTGCCATTTCTCCACCCTAGTCTCCAGCCTATCTATATCCTGCTGTATCATGTGGTAATCTTCCTCACTATCCATAGCTCTCCCAAACTTACTAATCAGATCACCTACATTCTCCTAATCATTTATATATATTACATGCAACAGTGGTCCCAGCACTGCACCTTGCCGAATACCACTAGTCACAGATCTCCAGTCACCCTTCCACCACAACTCTGTCTTCTACGACTAAGCCAGTACTGTATCTATTTTACCAGCTCACCATGGATCCCATGTGACTTCACCTTCCGTATCGGCCTGCCAAGAGGGACCTTGACCACTATCTTGCCATCATCTATTATCTTTGTCACTTCCTCAAAACACACAACCTCACCCACAGAAAGCATATTGCCTATCATTAATAAATGCATTCTTTTCAAAATATAAATCCTTTCTCTAAGAATCTCCTCCAATACGTTCCTTCCCACTAATGTAAGGCTCATTGGCCTGTAATTTCTCAAATTATTTCTGTTGCCCTTGTTACACGAAGAAACAATATTGGCTACTCACTACCCCTCTGGGACCTTTACTGTGACTAAAGGATAAAATGTATTTTGTACAAGTCCCCAGCAATTTCCTTCCTCACCTCTCTCAGTAATCTGGGATAGATTGTATCACATCCTGCAGACTTGTCCACCTTATTGCTTTTCAAAACTTTTTTCACATCAACATGCCTGAGAATATCAACAAACCCCAATCTAGACTCGCCATCACCATTTTTTGTGAATATCAATGTATAATTTTCACCAAGGATTTCACCTACTTCCTCCAGATGCACAGATGATTTATCTCTTTTGTCCTTAACTGAACCTTTCCTTTCCTGCGCTACTTTTTTGCTGCTTTTACAACTTTAAAACAACTATAATTTCCTTAATCCTGTTTGCTAAGGACATTTCACAGCCCGTTTTAGTCCTCCTAACAGTGTTTAAGTTCCTTCCTGATTTCTTTATATGTCATATAAAGACATTGTGGGAAGCACGGTGGCACAGTGGTTAGCACTGCTGCCTCACAGCGCCAGAGACCTCGGTTCAATTCCCGCCTCAGGCAACTGACTGTATGGAGTTTGCACGTTCTCCCTGTGTCTGTGTGGGTGTGCTCCGGTTTCCTCCCACAGTCTAAAGATGTGCAGGTCAGGTGAATTGGCCATGCTAAATTGCCCGTAGTGTTAGGGTAGGGGTATGGGTGGGTTGTGCTTCGGCGGGTCGGTGTGGACTTGTTGGGCCGAAGGGCCTGTTTCCACACTGTAATCTAATCTAATCTAAACTTCAGCTAATAAATAAAGGTAAGTGTCATGTTGAAATCTTACTTTGTTTAGAAAATTGCTGACACCTTCTGATCATTTTGGGAAAGGGCAAAACTCGACCTATTTTTGGGAAATAGGACAGCATGGGTGACTGAGGTGACAGTCAGGGAGCACTTTGGGACCAGTGAACATAGTTCTATTAAATTTTCAAAAATGTTTTGGAGAGGGACAGGTTCAAGTTCTAAATTGGGGCAAGGTGAATTTTGATGGAATTAGACAGGAGCTTGCAGGGGTTGGTTGGAGTAGTTTGTTTGCAGGCAAAGGGACCTCTGGCAAGTGGGAGGCCTTTAAAAGTGAGATAGCTAGAGTTCAAGGTCTATATGTTCCTGTGACAGTAAAGGGCAAGGTTGGCAGGAATAAGGAACCCTGGATGACAAGAGATATTGAGGCTTTGACCAGAGGAAAATGAGACATGGCTGAGGTACAGGTAGCTGGGATCAAGGGAATCCCAAGAAGTATACAGGGGATATGGGAGTTTACTGAAGAAGGAAATCAGGAGGGCAAAAAGGGGGCACGAGATAGCCTTGGCTGAGAAGATTAGAGTGAATCCAAAAGGGTTCTTTTAAGTATATTAAAGGAAAAAGAATAACTAGACAGAGAATAGACCCCTCAAGGGCCAAAGTGGACATGTATGTATGGAACTTCAGCAGATGGACGAGAATTCTTAACGAATATTTCTCCTCTGTTTATCATGGAGAAACATAAAAACTTGGGAACTTGTGGAAGTTAGTGGTGATACCTTGGGACAGTCCATATCACAGTAGAATTGGTGTTGGACAGGTTAGAATGTATGAAGGTGGATAAACCTCCTGGTCCTGACTAGATATATCCAAGAACATTGCAAGAGGCTAGAAAAGAAATTGCGGGGGGCCTGGCTAATATTTTTGCGTCATCGTTAGACACGGGTGAGGTCCTGGAAGAATGGAGGGGATTGAATATTGTGCCCTTATTCAAGAGGGTTGCAAAGAAAAACCTGGGAACCAGTAAGCTTAACATCTGAGGAACAAGATATACATGCATTTGGAAAGACAGGCTTTGGTTAAGAGTAGTCAGCATGGCTTTGTGAGTGGGAGATCATGCTTCACAAATTTGTTGGAGTTCTTGGATGAAGTGACCAGGAAGGTTGATGAGGACAGGGCAGTAGATATCATCTATGTGGATTTCAGTAATCTTTCAGGAACCTTTTGATAAGGTTCCACATGGTAGACTGTTCTGGAAGATCGCATGAAATCCAGGAAAAGTGGACAAATTGGATGCATAATTGGCTTGATGGTAGGAAGCAGAGAGTAATAGTGCACGGATGCTTGTCAGACTGGTGGCCTGTGACTAGTGGTGTGCCTCAGGGGTCGGTGCTGGGCCTATTAATGTTTGTTATCTGTATCAATGACTTGAATGAAAATGTACAAGGCATGTACATTCCTAGTAAGCTTGCAGATGACACTAAAATAGGCAGTATTGGGGACAGTGAGGAAGGTTATCAGAAATTGTAGCTGGACTTTGATCAGCTGGAGAACTGGGCCGAGAAACAGCAAACAGAGTTTAATCATAGAATCCCTACAGACCATTTGACTCAACAAGTCCACACTGACCCTGTGAAGACTATCCTACCTGACCTGTTCCCCAATTTTCTATGTTTTCACCTGACTAATGTACCTAACCTGCACATTCCTAAACACTACGGACAATTTAACATGGCCAATCCACCTAACCTGCACATCTTTGGACTATGGATGGAAACCAGAGCACCTGGAGGAAACCCACACAGACACAGGGAGATGTGCAAACTCCACACAGACAGTCACCCCGAGGCTGGCATGAACATGGGTCCCTGGTGCTGCGAGGCAACATGCTAACCACTGAGCTATCATGTGAGGTCTTGCATTTTGGAAAGTCAAATCAATGTAGGAGTTTCAAGGTGAATGATAAGGCCTTAAGGAGTGTAGTGGGACAGAGGGACCTTGGAGTTCAGGTACACAGTTCTCTGAAAATGGAGTCACAGGTTGACAGGGCAGTAAAGAAGGCTTTTGACATACTGGCCTTCACCAGTCGGGGCATTAAGTATAGAATTTGGGATGTTATACTGCAGTTGTGCAGGTCGCATTTGGAGTATTGTTCCATTTTGGTCACCTTGCTATAGAAAAGATATAATTAAGCTGGAAAGAGTGCAGAAGAAATTTACAAGGAATTTGCCAGGACTCAAGGGACCAATTTATAAGGAGAGGTTGGACAAGATAGGACATTTTTCTTTAGAGTGTTGTAGATTGAGGGAGAGTCTTATAGAAGTGTATAAGCTCATGAGAGGCATGAATAGGGAGTGTGCACTCAGTCTTTTTTCCAGGGAGGTGAGTCGAGGACTAGAGGGTTTCAGTTTCAGGTAAGGGAGAAAGAATAAATGGGAACCTGAAGTGCAACTTTTTTATACAGAAGTGGTACACATTTGGAATCAGCTGCTGGTAGAAGTGTTTAAGACTGGTACATTAACAACATTTAAAAGGCATTTGTATAGGAAAGGTTTAGATGAATATGGGCCAAGTGCAAGGAAATTGGATTACTGTGGATGGACATTTTGGTCGGTATGTACCAATTTGGGACAAAGGGCTTGTATTCATGTTGGAGGGCTCTTTGACAGCATGGTGGCTCAGTGGTTAGCACTGCTACCTCACAGCACTAGGGGCCCAGTTTCAATTCCAACCTTAGGTGACTCTCCGTGTGGAGTTTGCACATTCTCCCCGTGTCTGCTTGGGTTTCTTTCAGATGCTCTGGTTTCCTCACTCAAGCCAAAGGTGTGCAGTTAGGCGAATTGGTCATGCTAAATTGCCCATAGTGTTCAGGGATATGTAGATTATGTCCATTAGTTAGGGAATTGGGTGTGGGTGGGTTACTCTTTGGAGAGTTGGTGTGGACTTGTTGGGCCAAATGGTCTGTTTCCACACTGTCGGGATTCAATAGCTCTAATTTCAAACAGAGCTTTTAAATTTGATTGCCCCTTTGTGAATTTTCCAATTTGTGTTCAATTCTCTCAAAACCTTTTTCGTACTTCCAAGATCTTCTTCACAATAGGAGCACTTATCTCATATTTTGACCTTTTCTATCTTTTCTCTTAATCATTTTTCAAAATGGAGTTCAATTAGCCATTTACCAAACTGGTTAATCTATGTTTTGAGAACAAGCCATGAAATGACAATACTTTGTACGGATAAAATATTTCTTATTCCAAATTCAAAGTTCAGATTATATGTCTTCCAAAAAGAAGTTACCTATGTTGTGAGAACTTGAACTTGTTTTCAAATTTAAACAGACATTTTGTGAACAAACTTAAATTTCTTTCAAATTATAGGGCAGTTTACTGTCTTCTCATTGTAAAGTGCAGTGGATGGTTATGATTCATTATATGGGGAATGGATGTCTTCACCCCAATTTTTCAGTTATTTCTACCTTATCTTCAAAGTGGAAATGCAGGTGTTGGACTGGGGTGGACAAAGTTGACAAACACAACACCGGGTTATAGTCCAACAGGTTTATTTGAAACCCTCAAGCACTCGGAGCTCTGCTCCTTCCTCAGGCAGCTAGTGAGAGTGAATACGTCAGACACAGAATTTATAAGAAAAAAAGCGAAGGGTCATATGTGATTGTATTGAACAAACCAAGATGGCTATTAAGTCTTTAATCAGTTAGAATGGAGATGCAGGTTTCATTTGATTAATATGTAAATCCCTGAATTTCTTTCAAGTCGCTGCCCAAGACAGCTTACTAGTATAAAGGTGACACCTCAGGTCAGACAATGATTTTAGGTGTGAGGCCTTGTTTCGAGTCTGTTTGTGTCTCAAGATGCAGTCAGACTGGTTTTATTCCAAAGTAGGAATTTATAAACAGCCATATTGACTGACTGTCTACAGATCATGTGCTTGTTGAACAAAATAGAATGTATCTACAAATACTAATGTGCAAATACAAATTCACCCCATAGACTTATATGTTTGTGTGTGTGTGTGCGTGCGTGTGTGTGTGTGAGTGAGACAGAGAGTATGTGTATGAGGGCCTGTGTGAGCATGTTTGTGCGCGAGAGAGTGTGTGCGTGTGTGCTTGTGCATGTGTGTCATGTGGTTGGATCACCTGTAGTGTGACATGAACCCAAGATCCCAGTTGAGGCCATCCTCATGGGTACCGAACTTCGCTATCAGCCTCTGTTGCTGCGTTTGGTACCCATGAGGATGGCCTAAACTGGGACCTTAGGTTAATATCACACTGCAGGTGACCCCATCACACTATACAAACAGAGGCTGATAGCCAAGTTCAGTACCCATGAGGATGGCCTCAACCGGGATCATGGGTTCATGTCACACTACAGGTATACAACTATACATTCTCTCTCTCTCTCTCTCTCTCTCTCTCTCTCACACACACATGGACACAAATATACAATCACAGAGACCCTCTCTCATACACACACGCGCACATACACTCTCTCAAGCACACTCTCTTTTAAGTACACTCACATGCACATTCACACATATGGACACATATACAAATGCATTCTGACACAAACCCTCTCCCATACGCATGCTCACAGACCTTCTCTTATACACATACACACTCACACTAACACACATGCACACGCACTCATACTCATGCACCCTCTCTCAAACACACACACTCTGCTGAGATGTCACCTTTATATTGATAAGTTATCTAGGGAGCAGTGACTTGAAAAAAATTCTATCATTTACATACTAATCAATCAAAATCTGCATCTCTATTCTCACTGATTGAAGACTTAATAGCCATCTTGGTTTGTTCAATCCATTCACATAAGTTACATGAGTCTTTGCTGTTTTACTTATAAATTCTGTGTCTGATATAATCACTCTCACGAGCTGCCTGAGAAAGGAGCAGGACTCTGAAAGCTTGCGGTTTTACCTGATGGACTATAACCCAGTGTCAAATGATTTTTGACTTTTACCTTAACCTCACTGACTCTAGCCGGTGCCCCTGACTTCCAGTTTAATGTCATGTAAACATTAACTCATCTGCACAATTGCAAACATATAATAATGACCATTTCCTTGTTCTTATGTTTCCATTTCCTGGAGCAACTAGTTTTATAGTTATTGTCCTGGGGGCCATCGGGTTAATGACCCCATGCAAATGGGCGGCTGTTGATAGCGATTTATTATATGGGGTGGTTGCACCCTTCACTACAAGCTTTGGCCATCAGCCAACCCCTTCCCAGAATCTTTCTATACATTTGTCTTACCAGTTGTAAGTATGAACCTGTAACTATTATAATTTCTTTTTGCTGTCAGTTCTTGTTCTGCCAGCTTGTTATCGAGGTCTCAACTGATGTTCTGTATTTTCCTAAATAATTGTCTTGTTATGAACCTTGTGATGGAGCCCTCAGTTCCCCAGTCGAAGTCCATAACCTTTTTATCTTTCCTTCCACAAGCATTCTCCTGCCCATCTCTGTGCTGTCAGTTCTCAAGCTTGTACGGTTCCTATACTTTGGATAAGAAAGGTTCCATTGCATGCACCAACCTGGCTTTCCCAAATATCCCCCAGCCCTAGCGTGGTTACTCCAGCACCGATATGGCCTACTCTATCTTTGGTCCTAGAATGGTAGTCCTGAGTTGATCTGACCTTGTCTGGTACAGATTTGGTTTGTCTGACTTCCTTAGCCCTGACACGGATTGTTCAACATAGAATTGGCCTCGTCTCTAAGGGTTTCTTCGGCACCACCTATCCTGAGTAGTGCTTCCAAATATTTCAATACTCGCCCGAATTGTTGCTAGGCTTACTACACTTAATGTCATCAATAAAATATACTCATCCCTGTGCAGAACATTTCTGACAATCTAATGTGAGCATTCTGTTCATGATGCCATTGTTGTGGTTGATTATTTTATGAAATAATCTCAGGAATCTCAAGGTACAGGTTGTTTATTGAGATGATGGGACAGTCTACTCCAGAATAGATTCTGAAGTAGCACCATAACTCAATGAGGATTCATCAGATGGTGATATATTGAAAGTCATGTAGACAGTACATTACTCAAAATCTATTTAAGACAAACGCCTTGTTTTTCACACATTCCAGCAGTGACAAGGTGGCTATAACTCCTGGTCTCCCCATTCTTATCTTCCCAGGTGCCATCCTATCTTCTCTCTGAATACTGTGCTTCATTCTCATCTTTGACTAAACCCATTTTTCTTGGCATGGTATGGGGTCATATCCTCACATTCTATTTCCAGATAGGCTTCAGAGTTAGTGGTGGTTCAGCCACATTGCATTTCACAGAAACTCTGTCTGCCTAACTGCCTTTACGCAATTTAATTAACTTTTAAGCTGACCACTTTCTTGACTTGAATAAATGAAAATGAATCTTAAATATTTATTTGATTATTGGTTATTGAGTTAATTAAAACTCTGTATCTTATTCCAATCCCAGCAGGAAAATCATGGGGATTTGCAGGTTAACTTACACAATATCCAAGTTTCCCCCTTACAGCCTGAAAGGGTGATAGAGGCAAAAATGCTCAAGAGACATTTAAGAACTATATAGCTGAGCACTTAAAACACCAGTGCATGCGAAGCATAAGGCCAAATGCTACAAAATGAAACTAGAATAGATAGATACATGGTGACTGGCTCAGACAGAATGGGCTGAGATACCTTATCCATGACTAATTGACCTTCTCTTGCAAAACGTTTATCTGAATGCAATAGTGTAGCAGCTTCCTGGCAGCTAAAACATAAAATGATTGTCAGCTTGGCCAAACAGCCAGGAATGCTGGGTACACTGGCCAAGTGAAACTCTGAAATCACAAAAACCCACACACCACATACAGTGCAAACCAATATGATATTAGACAACAATTATTTTGGATAGACACCCCCAGCAACCTATCCACTAAGCAAAGGAGAGCCCAGACAGAAAGGCCCCAGATCCTGCTACACAAAGGTATTGCCAGGACTGTGCTATCTAAATGAATGACTCTTGTTTCAAACTATTAAGGATATCTCCCTGATTGGCCAGAACCACATAAAGTTCCAGCAATTCATCTTAAAGGTATAAAAAGTGGGTTCACCTGCAAACCTCTCTCTTGGAAACTTTCTTGAAACCACTCTCAGAATCTCTGGAGTCATCCGAGGCCTTCAAAGGAGACCAGCATGGCAAGAGACAGAGAGCAGCTGACCATCCAGAGCGAGAGAGGAAGAAAGCAGCTTCACAGGTGCAGAGACAGAGCCACAGAGACAGTGAATGTGTAAACTTACAAGAGACTTGGGAAGTATTGGAACCTTAAGGGGCCAAATAGGATTAGGGCCAGTTTGCTTAGTACTAAAGATTATTGCAATTTATTTCCTAATAAAGTGGTATTGTTTTGCTTTCATACCAGCTTGTGTTCATATTGATATGATCGCTTTGGTAGAGATAGTTCTGGGATAATGCACGTTTCTGCAACACAGTTTGGTTATAACTTCACTGAAGAATTAGGAAACGGTATTTTGGAGAATGCTTACCTCCATTGGCAATTCCAGCGGGGATCAGTTTATGTGCTTCATTCTGCACATGCACCGAGTTGCACGCTGAAATCTCCGTGCCGTTCTGCGTATGCGCAGATGTTCTTGCCTTTGTGCACATGCACTGGTATTTGCGCATGCATGACATCAGTGCCGGTCTTTGTGTCGTTCTGTGCATGTGTGATGTCTGTGCTGAAATCTCTGCATCATTCTGGAAATGCACCAATGTCAGCTTTCTATGAGACATACTGTACAGAAAGCAGCTTTCTTACAATTTTTAAACGTACAGTGTTAAATTTACTTTTGTTTTGTTAACAAATATGATATCAACCTTCATTCAAGCTGCGCCATACTTTGCGTTCGGTGTTTGGGTGATTTTTAAGCGATCATGAGTGTTATGTTTTGCTGGTCTGGCCCTAAGCCTAATTTTCCCATCAGCCCCATTATTTCCATTAAGCAATTCTCTATTAGCGAGGTTTTGCTAGAATGTAGTGTTATACTGTATTGTGGGACAGCCATTCTTGTTAAATGTAACTTGTTTAAAGAGGGAAGGCAACAGTGTGCTGAATAGATTCCTATGTTTCTTGTTCTATAAAATACTGACTTCACAAATCCACTCCTAATATACTTGTTGGTTAACTCAGTTGGCTGATTTATGGTGCAGGATGATGCCAGCAGCATACGTTTAATTCCTACACTGGCTGAGCTTATCATGAAGGACTCCCCTTGTCAACCTTTGCCCCTCACTTGCGGTGTGATTACTCTCAGGTTAAACCACCAGTTGTTGTCTGCCTGTGTGCATGTCTCTCTCTCTCTCTAGTGAGACAGCAGCCTTTTATAAGTCTTTTATAATCTAGTATATTTCTTCTTCATTTGTTGACTATACCTTGCAATAAAGCTCCGTCATGAACAAACTGAAACATGATACAACAAACTGGCAAGCCTGATAAGAGCATACACTTTAATTGCATGGCTTCCAGAAGCTGAAGTTCAGCAGCGGAATAACAATCAATCCCTGGGGCGAGGGACCATGGGCGGATGGATAGATCAACTGTCAGAAACACACATGGCAAGAGAACATAGGCAGTGGTGAGATCGGCTGTCACAGCCATTAAGGGAGTGCAGTGAAGGTTCAACAGAATGATGGCGGCAGTGTTAACATATGAAGGGGGATTGGGTCAGCAGGGCCAATATTTACTGGAGTTTAGAAGAAGGAGAGGAGATCTCATTGAATCAAATCAAATTTGTACAGAATTGCATAAACTGCACAGAGGAATCAAGTTTCACTTGGACCTGGGTCCAAATCAAGGGACCCAAGTTACGCAGGTCTCAGATTACGCAGTCAGATTGACATGGGGAGCAAATTCTTCATTCAGGATGGTGAACCTATGGAATTCTCTGCTTGAAAGATTGTGGAGATAAAACACTGAATATATTTAAGAAATAAATAGATGGATTGTTAAAGACTCCAGGAATATGGGAAGAGAGCATGTGCATGATATTGAGATGGAAGATTACCCATGAGCATGTTGAATAACAGAGCAAGTTCAATGGCTGAATGTTATATACCTGCTCCTATTTTCTCTTCTTCTGAAATTTATCTCAATCGCTGAAAGGCAATGTTAGAAGCAAAGAAACTAGGAGCTGAAATAGGCTATTCAGTCCTTCCCAATGTGTTTCACATTCAATATAATACTGACTGATCTTCTATCTCAATGTCATATTAGAACATAGAACATAGAACATAGAAGCATACAGCGCAGTACAGGCCCTTTGGCCCTCGATGTTGCACCGATCCAAGTCCACCTAACCTATACTAACCCACTATCCTCCATATACCTATCCAATGCCCGCTTAAATGCCCATAAAGAGGGAGAGTCCACCACTGCTACTGGCAGGGCATTCCATGAACTTACGACCCGCTGAGTGAAGAACCTACCCCTAACTTCAGTCCTATATCTACCCCCCCCACCTTAATTTATAGCTATGCCCTCTTGTAATACCCGACTCCATACGCGGGAAAAGGTTCACACTGTCAACCCTATCTAACCCCCTAATCATCTTGTACACCTCAATCAAGTCACCCCTAAACCTTCTTTTCTCTAATGAAAACAGCCCCAAGTGTCTCAGTCTTTCATCATACGATCTTCCTTCCATACCAGGCAACATCCTGGTAAACCTCCTCTGCACCCGTTCCAGTGCCTCCACATCCTTCCTATAGTATGGCAACCAAAACTGCACACAATATTCCAGATGCGGCCGCACCAAAGTCTTATACAACTGCATCATTATTTACCAACTCTTGTACTCAATACCCCGTTCAATGAAGGAAAACTTNNNNCAAGTATCCGACTATTAGCCCAGTACCCCATCTTTTTGTTATTGTTCCCAAAGTGAATCACCTCACACTTAGCTACATTGAATTCCATTTGCCACCTTTCTGCCCAGCTCTGCAGCTTCTCTATATCCTGCTGTAACCTGCCACATCCTTCCTCACTGTCAACAACTCCTCCGACTTTCGTATCATAGTCAACAACTCCTCCGACTTTCGTATCATTGTCAACAACTCCTCCGACTTTCGTATCATATTCTGCTTTCTCTCCATGGCCGTTGAAGCCTTTAATACCTAAAAATGTATCAATTTATTTCTTTGGTAGCAGATTCCACAGGTTGACCACCCTTTGAGTGAAGAAATATTTCTTCATTTCAGTCCTAAATGGCTTATCCCTTCATTCTGAGACTGTGGTGCTTGGTTCTGGACTGGAAACACAGACCTTGCATCGATTCTGTACCACCCTGTTATATTTTACACATTTCAATCAGATCGCTTTCTTTTAAACTCTTGTGAATACAGGCCCAGTAAAATCAATCTCCCTCATATGACAGACTTGGTATCAGCCTAGTGAACCTCCATGCCCTCTATGGCAAATATGCTTTTTTTTAGGTGGGGAGACTAAAACTATGTGAGAAAAGCTTAAGAATGAATTGAATTATAGGGAATGGATTATCACTCAACACATAGACTACTGATATTCTATCATATGCTGCAAAAAGATGGCACAATCAGGCCATTTTAGACCCAAGACATCTAAACCTTTCTCTATAGAGATGGCCACACAAAATTCCAAAATTAGAGGAATGAACTCCAAACTCACCAAAGCTAAATTCTTTTCCAAACTGAACATCAAGTATGGGGGAAGATGATCATCGAGTGGTATTGTCACTTAAACTTTAATTCCGATACCCAGTTCATGTTCTGGGGTGCCAGGTTTGAATTCTGCCAAAGCAGGTGATGGATTTTGCTTTTTCAAACAAATCTGGAATTAAGAGTCGAATGATGGCCATGAAACCATCCCTAATTGCCTGGAAAACCCATCTGGTTCAAGAGTGTCTTTTATGGAAGGAAACTGCTAACCTTACCCTGGTCTGGTCTGCATGTGACTCCAGATCCACAGCAGTGTGGATGATGACATCTGCTTGTATGAGGGGGTATAGCTTCAAATTGAGGGGTGATAGATTTAAGACAGATGTTAGGGACAGCTTCTTTACTCAGAGTGTGGTAAGGGCGTGGAATGCTCTGCCTGTCAATGTAGTTAACTCAGCCTCATTAGGGGCATTTAAACAGTCCTTGGATAAGCACATGGATGATGGGATTGTGTAGGGTGATGAGCTTAGATTAGTTCACAGGCCGGCGCAACATCAAGGGCCTGTTCTGCACTGTGTTGTTCTATGTTCTATGATCTACGTATAGTTGGCTTTTACTGCCCTCTGAGCAATTAAGGATGAGCAATAAATGCTGTCTTAGCCAGTGATGTACACATTCTGTGAATTAGTTTTTTTTTAAATGGCTTGCTCTGCAGAGGAATCTCACAAAATCATAACTTTCTCTGGAAGATATTTTTGATTTGTCACTTAGAATCTGATCTAGGAAGTATTTCTTCAGGTGAACACACTGCAGATGAATTTGAAGTGAAGGATAAAACCAAAAAGGAGCATGACTGAAATCTACACTTGCTGATCGTAGCAGCTTGTCATAAAGGACAACCGAAATGAGGTCAATGTTTTTTGGGTTTATCTATTCAGGTTTAAGGGATTGGTTCCCAAACATAAAAGTTCAAGATGTATGATACATGCCAATTTCACAAGATATAGAAAACCTGCAGTGATGACTCAGATCTTTTTTTAACTTCATAACATCAAATATAACAAACTTCTCTGACAAGGTACCATTCTTGATTCTTTAAAGTTTGGTTCTTGAAGCTTTTCAGTAGGACACTTTGTCAAAGCCAGATCAGGAACATATGGGTGTAGAGCAAACAAAGAAAAACCCGGTGAAGGATACAATGTATTAGTCAGGGATTAACAATGATATTAAGACAGTGAGGATGTACAAGGTGTACCAGAGTCACAAATCACAGCTACATACAGAACCTTTAGATTACTTCAGATTACTTACAGTGTGGAAACAGGCCCTTTAGCCCAACAAGTCCACACTGACCCGCCGAAGCGCAACCCACCCACAACAAGTGCAATATTCAGTCTATTCAGGATACCTGAAGAGATCACACCTGGCAACAACACACAATACATAGGCAAGCCTTTTAGGGACATGTGTGCCAAATGGGCTGTAAACTAGTTGACAGCCTCACCTTATTATTGTAGAATCAATGGTCTCACCAAGCAAAAGTTTACCACTATGAAAGTATTTGAAACTCAAGGCAACAAAACAGGATCTCCATATTGCTATACTATGTAAAAGAATCACATCTCAGGGCTTATTGTCAACAGCAGGGATTTTGCTTGGAAGGCACTTTTGAGCAAGTCTGCAAAGTCATCACCTAAGTTCTTAAAAGTATAGAGCAAGCTTTTCAAAAATCAAGGAGGAGAGGATCATGAGAGATTAATGATTGACATATAGGTATGAAACCATCTAATCTGAATGTAGTACAGAAGGTCAGAGTCAAATAGCCAACACAAAAAAATGGTTACCCACAGAGGTATTCAATGTATGCCTTAAGCATAGATCTTACAAAGTCACAGCATCTAATGCAGCAATATTAAGGAGAAACAGAAGCCAACTCAGAGAGCTGTACAGTACTCCAACTGTATATAGGACAAACCCAGCTGCGCTCAGATGACAAAGGCATGGAAGATCATCATGAAAACAAAGAACATTAACAACATGTAAAAAAACATCACATATACAAGTCAGGAACGATCAAATGTGAATTCTAGAATTCCACAAGGCTATGCCATCAGACGATTTGGAAGGGATTGTTATACCACCTGTACATACATTATGCAGACTCTTAGACTCATAAACTCTTAATTTTTACAATTCTTGCTTCTGTGTAAATAATTTTGCAACTATCTAATGTACATATTTTTACTCTCAGTGCATGTCATTTTATGTTCAAAAAAAAAGGGAATATTCTGTTACTATTTCAAGAGTTCAGTACACAAATGAGCCAAGGAGCAGGATAGCACCACTTAATCAGCAGCCATTAAGAGTCCAAGCAGCAGCATGCTTCTCTAAGGGTGTGTGCATAAGTTTCTCCTACTGAAAGTTATCAGTTTGTTTGTTAAGTAAACTTGTTTGACATATCAGTAAACTGAAACTGTGCCATTATCATAGTAATTTTGAATAAGGGAAGATAACATAAGGATAATGACAAAATTGACGACAAAAGTACTTCAGCAACTAAAAAAAGCACCTTTGTGAAGTTGTAATAGTTGTGACACTATAATGCCAACTCTGTTTCCATTTAAAAATGTAATCAAACATACCAAGACACAGATGTAAGAGTCCAACAGATGTTGTAAATACTCCTCATGGCTCCAGTTCATAATATAAATGCAGCAAGTACTCCAAATCCAATTCAAAGCCACCACAGTGGTTAGCACTGTTGTCTCACAGCACCAGCGTCCCAAGTTCGATTCTGTCTGTGTGGAGTTTGCCCCATGTCTGTGCAGGTTTCCTCTGGATGCTCTGGTTTCCTCCCACAGTCCAAAGATGTGTAGGTTAGGTGAATTGGCCTTGCTACATTGCCCATAGTGTTAGGTGCTTTAGTCAGAGGAGAAATGGGCCTGGGTGGGTTACTTTTCAGAGGGTCGGTGTGGACTGGTTGGGCAGAAGGGCCTGTTTCCATACCGTAGGGAATCTAATCTAAAACAAGAATTTAACTGAATAGCTATACTATTTATCAGTAAAAAACCCCAAAAACTAACTGTACTGGAACACGGTTTGGAAAAAAATGCCTCTGTATCGCTGAACTTTAACTCATAATTATTTAGAGTATTGATTTCACTTCCTTAGTATTAAAGTCTTGTATCATTGCCAAGAACTAGTTTACCTCACTCTTGTGAACTGCACACCTGTTACATTTTGTTATCTTTCTCCAATGTTGGCCTCCATCAAATGTCTTCTTGATGCACTTTGGATCCTATAGTCCATTTGTGTGCAGTCATTTGCACTGGAGAGCCAGCTCATGATCAAGAACAAATCACTCCGAATTTACCACATCAAAACAAACTCCAGTTCTTGTTGCAGGATAATCAGAACTTTGCCCTGGAGTAGAACACACAATTTAGAGGTATCATACAAGAATGCAACACAAGGGATACCATTCAACTCATCATAATTGTGTTGGTCACGGATAAGGGGCTATTCAATTAAGTGTCATTCTACCTTTCTCCATCCTGCAACATTTTCCCCGATTAAAGGATTTGTCCAATTCCTCCTGTTATTGAAATAGATATGCCTTCCAGGTTGCATTCCCAGTTTCAGATGTCTATAATTTGACTGCCTGCAACATTTCCTGCCCATGAAGCTGACTAGGACCTGATGCTAGACAAGAAAGAATCCAGTTTTGGGGAGATATTAGAGTCAGAGTGTGAGCAGGGGAGTCAGTGGAGCAGAGGCATTAGCTCAAAGAAATACTATATAAATTGGCATTTATTATCCTTTGCCATTAAATAGAAATCACAACATTAAAATCGACCATACGGGCTTAACAGTCCCTGTCAGTGTTTATCACCGGCACCGAAAGTAGTTCTATTCCCATGAGCTACCTAGTTCTTTAATCCTAATCACTTGTGGGAGAAACCTCCAACTATTTCACTACAAAAGTCATCATATCTTTGACCATAGTACTATGGAGGTAACGCACCACCCTGGAGTCTCACTCATAGTCATAGAAATGCCTTTCTGTCCCCCTGACTAACGAGTCCCCTGTATGTCTGCTCACCTATACTTCGACCCTCCCTGCTGCACAACAGAGGCAGCCATGGTGCCATTGATCTGGCTGCTACTGTTGCTTTCCGCTGACAGATGCTGCCCACTAACAGCATCCAAAATAGTATATCCATTTGAGAGGGAAATGGACACAGGGGTCCCCTGTATGGCCTGGAGATGCTCACTAGTTTCCATGGCAGTTGCCCAACATTTTTCTGT
Organism: Chiloscyllium plagiosum; assembly: GCF_004010195.1. Classification (NCBI taxonomy): domain Eukaryota; kingdom Metazoa; phylum Chordata; class Chondrichthyes; order Orectolobiformes; family Hemiscylliidae; genus Chiloscyllium; species Chiloscyllium plagiosum. The sequence goes on along the minus strand of NC_057718.1, from coordinate 74,296,164 downwards.
CACCCAACATTTTGCAGAAAGCATTTTAGCAAACATGGCATCCACTGATCTGTCTTAACAACCCGATAAATGTGTTATCCATGATATTCTCAGCCTCACGGGTGATCCATAGTGAGTCAATCAGCAGCTCAGGCACTCCATGTGACAAATCAAGAGTTGGAGCTGAACATGTGTTCTTCACATATATAGTCACCATGAATAATGGAAATATCCCTGATTTCTCATTAAGAGGAGCATTCCATGAGGCCGAGTTCTCCTGCAATTTTGAATCTTATCAACCACAGACAATAATTACACAACCTTACTCACTACTCACTAAAATCTCACCCTCTATTTTTAACAAGCTATGATAACAAAAGTAAATACTTTCTATCCTAGCTCCCTCCTAGCCCCAGTCACTCAGTCTCTAGACCTGGTTCCTCAGCAGCCAAGCCTACACTACTTTTTCAGTTGTGACATCACCACCGGAGCTCCGTCTCTGGACTCAGTTCCACTCTGCTGTGCTCTGCTGACGTTGCTGCACTGACTGGCACCATTTGTCTGGTAGCTCCAGTCGATGTTCACTCCCAATTTCTCTCTGCTGTGTTATGCTGTTGTTGCCGCTCTTCCTACATAACTTTTATCGTTATCTATTTTAAAAATCTGTACCTTATTTTATCAATTTTCACTTAAATAACTTGCAGAAATATTTGTGTAATAAACTTTTTTTTAGAATCTTGTTTAAGCAAAGTTCTACAGCTGATTATGTTTAAATCAAAGCACTCAAACTTAAAACAGGTTACATATGAGCTTATACAAACGTTTTGGTCACAGTCCATTCTGACAAAATGACTGGTCTGTGGTCATAACTGTCAACTCCAGGATTTTAACCTCTGGAGAATGGGAAGATGAAAGCGAACTATCCGAGCATTAAGATATAGTAAAACACCTATTTCATGCATAAGATTCAAGAGTAAGAAAACCACAATGTTTTTCAGTCATGCATGAACTGTTGGTACAGTTTGGCTAGGCTAAAATTTATTGTCCATCGTAACTGCACCTGAAACTCTGGTGGTGAGTCATGGTCTTGAACCATTGCAATCTATCTGTCACAGATGCACGGACAGTGCCGATGGCAAGGAAATTCAAGTCTTTTGATCCAGTGACATTGAAGGAACAACTTGTTCTTTTATGCCGTTTACAAAATAGTTTTGAAGGAGCCCTGGTGAGTTGCCACAGTGCATCTTCCAGATCGTCTTGGCAACAGAAAAACCTAATATTTAACATGGTAGGCAGAGTGTAAATCAAACAGGGTGCTTTCTCTTGGGGTGCCTCTTGGGGCAATCGAACAAGCAAGTGGGAATACTCCATCACACTCCTGACTTGTAGGTTGTATATGGTGGTCAAGCTTTGGGAACTCAGGAGGTGAATTACTCACTGCAAAAATCTCTGATTATGTGGTCAATGGTAAGCTCCAGGATGTTGATAGTGAGGGATTCAGCAATGGTAATATCCTTGAATATCAAGGATGGAGATGTTTTCTTGCTGGGCACAATCGTTGCATGGAATGTATATGGCTACATGTTGCTTGCTACTTCACAGACCACACCTAAATAGGGTCCAGGTTTGCTGCTGCATATGAGCGTGGACTGATTCGGTATTTGAGAAGTTGTAAAGAATACTGAATTGTATTATATTATAAATTGTAAATTGTGTTGAACACAGTGCAATCATCAGTGAACCTCCCCATTCATGGCCTTGTGTTAAACAGAAGATCATTGATGATGCAGCTAAAGATATTTGGGCATCAGACACTAACTGTGGAATTCGGACAGAGACACCCTGCATCTGAGATGATTAATCTTCAACAGCCCTTGTATTATAAACAAAGGGAAAGAATATGAGTTTAATTCCCACTATCACAAATTGGTACAAAGAAGCATTGATCATAACATTCATCACTCTCTGTGTTATGATTCTAGAGCCACACCATCTAGCTGATTCTTCTTGCCCAGAGGGTAATTAGGAATGAGAAATCATTTTGGGGGTTTAGAAGGGACTTGGTTAGTATCTAGTAGGAAAGAGGATAGGGAATTTAGTTTCAGATTCATGGATGGATTATTTAAAATGATTAACTTGTGTGATAATGACCTATTGTCACAAAGTAACATTGCGTAACTATTCAAATATCAACACTGGCAGAGGCAGAATCATTGGTGACCTTTAAGCGGCAATTGGATAGGTACATGGATAGGTGCTTAAGCTAGGACAAATGTTCGGCACAACATTGTGGGCCGAAGGGCCTGTTCTGTGCTGTATTGTTCTATGTTCTATATTCTATGTTCTAATAGCATGTCAGAGGGAATGGGATATATCTCTGAAAAGGAAGAACATAAGAGTCAGCAATACCCAGCTCTTAGGGTTTTCTTCATTTGTAATCCATTTGGAGGCCTGGAGTCTCAAGAAATCTCTTTGGACGAGAATAACTCGTCAGAAGGTCTTTCAAGAGTATAGGCAACCAAACGGGAAATGTGTAGAATGTTTTAGTTGAGGGACCAGGAAAAGTATAAGTATAGTGAAACGGGATAGCCTCCTGCCATCTAGTTCCAATTATTGTATGTTCAGGTTTAAGTGAATTTCTAGAAAGGGAATGTCCAAACACTGGCCATTAGATGGATCTAAATTTGTGTTTGCTGTTCAACTACCAATATTAACAATCAAAACTGAGATATAATCAGAAGTTAATCAGGATAATTGCTTCAAATTAAGCACTGAAACTTTGGATTCTGAAACAGGCTTTTATCGATTAAATGATAACACTATGGAGAACCAACAGAAGTGCAGAAGCACAAGGTTATTGTTGCAGTCACACCCAAAACCAAAACAGGCAATTAAAGCACTAACAGTCTATTGAAACACCCAGGCAACGGTTCATCAAAAGGTTAACAACACACCACTGTAGATGCTAAGAATTGTTAAAAAAAACCCAATTAACGATCTGACATAGGGCAGTAATCACAGTCTAAAGATGTGCAGGTTTAGTGGATTGGCCATGCCGAATTGCCCAGTGGGTCTGGGGATATGCAGACCAGGCAGATTAGCCATGGGAAATGCAGATGAGATGCTCTTCAGATGGGCCACATGGTCTGCTTCTACATTGTAGCGACATTTCCAAACTACTAACAGGTAGTCCATTGGTTGCATATTCTTCCATGTCTCTTTTGCTTGGCCAAGTGATATAAATCAGAAAACATTATTACATCTGAAAGATATAGTTGGGAGTTCACTCTTAAAATACTGAACATCCAAAAAAAAAGTATACAGATTGCTGGACAAGTGATGAAATCCAGCTGTACTACGTCAGAGCTGGTGGAATCCATGATGACTAAATCTGCAGGAAATGTTGGCTACTTGAGGAACTTTGGCTTAAAATTGATGAACTGGAATCCGAGTTGAAGTTACTGGGACACATCAGGGAAGTGAGAAAGTGATTTGGATGCTGCAGGAGACAGTCACATACTTAGATCCTTTACATCAAATTTGCTATATGCTAAGGGGCAGGAAGGTGTGACTGTGAGCAAGTCACAGGTAGTTGGATCCAGAATTTAGCTTTGGAGGAGGCCAAATGCCCTTGTCTAATTTAGGACATACAGTCATACATATGACTGGCCCATATCCTTTTAAATCTTTCCTTTTCATGTATTTGTCCAAATGCCTTTTAAATGTTGTTAATGTACCTGCCTCAACTACTTCCTCTGGCAGCTCATTTCACATCCATACCACCCTCTGTGTAAAGAAGTTGTCTCTCAGGTTCCCTTTTATTCTTTCCCCTCTAACCTTAAAGTGATGTCCTCTAGTCCTCAATTCCCAACCCTGGGAAAAAGACAGTGCATTCACCCTATCCATGCCTCTCATGATCTTACTCACTTCTATAAGATCCCCCCCTCAGTCTCCTAATGAAAAAGTCCTATCTTGTCCAACATCTCCCTATAACTCAGACCGTTCAGTCCTGGCAACATCCTTGTACATTTCTTCTGCAATCTTTCCAGTTTAATAAAATCATTCCTATAGCAAGGTGACCAAAACTGAACACAATACTTCAAGTGCAGCCTCACCAACATCCTATACACCCGCAGCATAATTTCTATACTCAGTACCCTGATTAATGAAGGTCAGTATGCCAAAAGCCATTTTCACTATCCTGTTTACTTGTGACTCCACTTCCAAAGAACCATGCACTTGAACTCCAAGGTTCCTCTGCTCTATAGTCCTTAAGGCTCTACCATTCACCATGAAACTCCTACCTTGATTTGACTTTCCAAAATGCAAGACCTCACACTTATCTGTAGTAAACTCCATTTACCATTTCTCAGCTGATCAAGGTCCTGCAGCACTTTATGATAACCTTCTTCACTGTCCATGATACTGCCTATCATCAGCAAACTTACTAATCATGCCTTGTACATTCTCATCCAAATCATTGATATAATAACAACTAGTAATGGGCCCAGCACTGACCATTGAGGTACAGCATGAGTCACTGACCTCCAGTCCGACAAGCATCTGACTATTACTCTGTGTTTCCTACCACCAAGACAATTGTGCATCCAATTTTCCAGCTCTCCATACAATCTAACCTTCCAGAGCAGCCTACCATGTGGAACCTAATCAAAGGCCCTATGGAAATCTATGTAGACTTTGTCTATTACCCTGCCCTCATCCACCCTCCTGGTCTCTTCATCAAAGAACTCTAACATATCTGTGAGATACAATTTCCCACACACAGGGTCATGCTGACTACTTCTAATCAAACCATGTCTTTCTAAATGCACGTACATCTTATCTCTCAGAATTGTCTCAAGTAACTTACCTACCACAGATGGTAGGCTTACTGGTCTATAGTTCCCATGCTTTTTTTGCAGTCCTTCTTGAATAAGGGCACAACATTCGCGACCCTCCAATCTTCTGACACCTCACCTGTGGCTACCAATGATGTAAAAATATCAGCCAAGGCCCCTGCAATTTATTTTCTAACCTCTTGCATGGTTCTGAATATATCTGGTCAGGACTAGGAGGGTTATCCACCTTCACACATCTTAATACATCCAACACCTCCTTTACTGTGATATGGACTGTCCCCAAGATAGGTATGACGTGGACAAGGACACAGACTATAGAGAAGATAAACTAACCAAAGCACCATCACACAGAGTGCCAATAAAGAGTAGTGGATAACAATAACTGTCAAAGGAGAATTGGATAAATAGTTGAACTGGAAATAATATGCAAGACTTTGGGAAGAGAGCAGGTGAGTGAGATGAAATGTCCAGCTCTTGCAAAAAGCTGGCACAGCCAATGGAAAGCAGGACTAAAAAGCTGTAGAATTGCTGTAGAATTCCATGATTCTATGAATTTTGGGCATCATTTTGAAATATCTGATGGATTAACATTTGGGGAAAAAACCTGTTAAAAAACTAACAGCATGACTTTTAAGTTAATTTTCTATCCAGTGTTGCACTCAATGTCCTATATTTGACTCTCCAGCTTAGCCATTACTCATTGTCTGGATTGTTGTCAAAAGCTTTATGAGAAAAATTAAATAATTTCTATTGTACCTCTCCTGTCTACCAACTAAAACAAAGTGCTGTGGTTTAAAGAGGAGGCTTACCGCTAGGTTTTTACACAAATTAAGGTTGAGTTACAGATGCAACCTTTTCAATGATGTCCACATACTCAGAATATAATTTATTGTCAGATAAATGGCAATAACTTCTTTCCTGAGCTTCTTTCATTAAATGGTCTAGTTTGGAGATATTTTTAAACTCAACACTACAGAAATGGCCTAACAAACTACTCAGTTAAACTACTCGACTGGACATGGGCAAAAATGCTAGACTCACCAGCAATGGCCGTGTTGCATCGGATCATAAAAACAAATAAATTCAACAGTGATTTAAAAAAATAGAAAATTATATGATTTTAGCTAAATGACTAGTAAGCCTGAAGAGATAATTGCTAAGGGATTTTTAGATTTGAGTTTTGCAACCCAGAAAAAGGCCAGAAGCAGTGTTATTCAGAAGTACGATGCCATTATCTGCAGTGTGCAGTTTGCAGCAGTCTTCAAGCAGGCATGACTGGGAAGCAGTTGCTAAGTATTTAGAAGTCAGTGGGAAGAAAATTCTTATAGCTGGAAGTTATGGAGGTGTCAGAGGCTTAAGCAATATACCATATGAGTGCTTTACTCTCTGCTGCACTGCATGCATACCTTCAGCAACTGGTGTATAAGGCCACCCAGGCCTTGTGGCATCTCCATCCTTCCCAATCTATTTCTGTGCAGATGATAATGTGCCTTCCTGTTTTTGCTACCAATGTGGATAACTTCACATTTATCCATAATATACTTCATATAAAGTTAAAAATCACACAACACCAGGTTATAGTCCAACAGGTTTAATTGGAAGCACACTAGCTTTCGGAGCAACGCTCCTTCATCAGGTGATAGTGGAGGGCTCGATCGTAACACAGAATTTATAGCAAAAATTTACAGTGTGATGTAACTGAAATTATACATTGAAAAATTGATTGTCTGTTAAGTCTTTCATCTGTTAGAATACAGTGATAGTTTCACTTCTTTCATGTGTAAATCACAAAACCTTTTTTTTAAAAAGTTGCATTCTTGGGTTAGCTGTTAACAATGGTGATAACCCGATAACAGCTAACCCGAGAATCACATGGGATTCAGGCAGAGCTTGTCAACTGGATTCAAAATTGGCTTGACAGTAGGACACAGAGGGTGATAGTACAGGGTTGTTTGTCAGACTGGAGGCCTATGATCAGTGGTCTTCTGGATCGGTACTGGGTCCACTGTACTTTGTGCTGTGTTTTGAAGCGGGGTTTTGAGACAGAGATTACGAGCTGTCTTTTCCAAACCAATAAAATAAAATAAATACAGCATTAATGGGTGGAATCAAGCTCCCACAGAATCAGGGTTTTAGTTTAGTTTTTATTAGTTGAGCTTTTTGAAATTGGCTGTGGTCGTTGCCATTTGTCACTCTCTGCGAATTTTCTCTTGGTGTTCTTTTATCCTGGACTTGCGAAACATGACATGTGAGACAATCTATCTTACAGAATTTGCCTTTGCCAAAGGTGTGTTTATGGAATGTTACTATGTTGAAACAGTTGCTGTTTGTTAGTTAAATGTTAAATGTTAGTTTTTCCAATAGAGTTTAAGTTATACTAATTCTTCTTTCCTTTCTTTGTATTTTAACTGTAATGTAAGAATAAAGTATTATTTGTTTACAGCCTAGTAGTGTGACCAATTAAATCACATCTGAATGCAGCGCCTTACACTTGCCTGTAAATCAGATAAGAGCCTAGGCTATCACCTTGATATATTTCGAGGGGGTTTGGTCTGGTCTGTAACAAGGTTTAAACATGAAGTTGTGAATCTTGAAGAGGTGTTAGGATTCAGTAGCAAATGTAGGTCTTAATTGAGTGGAGTAATGGATAACAGGACTTGATGCTTGATACAATTTGGGCAGCAATATCTTGGAATAGTTATAGCTCACAAAGCATGGCACATCAGACGCTAATTAGGAAAGTACTGGACTAATCAGGTCTGGTGCTGATAAACACATTTATAAGAAAATTATTTTAGAGTAACCTGTTCAGAAATATTATCACACACCTCTGGAGTGGGTGTGACTTGAACATAGGCCTCCTGGCCCACATACAAGACACTACCACTGAGCCACAAGAGCCCTCATACAATGACATCTATTATGTTTTTGAATTAACCCTTACAGAAATGTTATCACACACCACTAGAATAGGTGGGACTTGGTCTCAGACCTCCTAGCTCAAATATAGGGTCACTACCAGTGTGTTACAAGAGACCCATAATGACATCTATAAAAGAAGTTTTAGCTGCAACTTGATTGAGACGATTGATGACCAAGAGGATTTGGATTTAGCATTTCAATCAGGTTTGGGTTCAGCATCCATTGCGAATAGTAAGCAAAAAACCAAAAGAACTGCGGATGCTTGAAATCAAAAACCAAAACAATTTGCTGCAAAATCGCAGCACGTCTGGCAGCATCTGTGGAGAGTAAGTAGAGTTAAAATTTCAGATCCAGTGTCCCTTTTACAGAACTGATGGTAGCTAGGTTGTTACCTATGCAGAAGAAGAGGTGGAAAGGTTAGGAGGAAACAATAGGTCGAGGTAGAGCTTACAGAGAGAAAATCAGACACAAAGGACTGGGTAAAGATTAGCCTGGGAGAATGAATTGCTACTAATGGAAACTCTTAGTAGCTGATAGTGTGTATGAGGCCTTAGACAGAGAGGAGGTGGAAGTGAACAGATGGGTGTTACACCTTCTGCGATTAAAGGAGAAAATGCCATGGGAGTGAAGGAAGAGTGGACCAGGTGTCACAGAGGGAATGGTCCTTGAGAAAGGCTGACAAGGGAGGAGAGGGGAGGGGAATATATGTTTGCTGGTGGCATACCGCTGGAGGAGGCAGAAATGGTGGCTAATGATCTAATGGACGTGGATCTTGGTGGGATGGTGGATGAGGACAAGGGGAACCCTACTGCTGTGGTGGGAGGGAAGAGGAAGGGTGAGGGCTGAGCTGCGGGAGATGGTCGGACGCTCTGAGGGCCCTGTCAACCTAGGGAATTCTCAGTTGAGGAAGTAGGTGGACATTTTGGAGGCCCCCTTATTGAATTCGGTATTATCAGAACAGATGTGACTGGGGATGGAGGAATTGGAAGATTGGAATATTGTCTTTACAGAAAGTAGGATGTGAGAATGTACAGTCATGGTAACTGTGAGAGTCAGTGGGTTTTGTACTGGATATTGGTGGCCAGCCTATCTCAAAAATGGAAACAGCAATGTCAAGGGAGCCAGGAGTCAGAGATGGGCCAGGTGAAAATGAAAGTGGGATGAAATTCAGAAGCAAACTAGATAAACTTTTCCAATTCTGGATGAGAGAAGGAAGCAACACTGATGATGTCATCAATATACCGGACAAACAGCTGTGGGTGGGGTCCGGAGTAGGACTGAAACAAGGAACGTTCCACATACTCCACAAAGAGATAGGGAAACAGATGCCCATGAAGAAACCCATGGCTCTGCCTTTGACCTGAAGAAAGTGAGAGCAGTTAAAGAAGAAGTTGTTCAGAGTGAGGATTAGCTTGGCCCGGTGAAGGAGAGTGGTGACAGATGGGGACAATTCAGGCCTTCTTTCCAAGAAGTGGCAGGGAAAAAATTCTCCTTTTTCAGTCCCTTCCCAGTTCTATCCAAGATTTGTATGTCTCAGTTTTAGAATTTCCAGTTCGAGGGCTCCAGCAGCCTCCTCTTTACAGGGACATGCAATCCCTTTACACATCCATCCCCTGTCAGGGTGGTCTCAGGGATCTCCACTCCTTCTTGGAAAAATGCAAGTGTGCAGACGGTCAAAATCTTGAACCCTGGGTTATAGAACTCAAGCAGCAGCTAACGTCACTGTTGAGTATCAACAAGACAGAGGACCACATGGATTGCATATTCGGGGAGGCAGTCATACTACAGTTTACGGGTATGCAGGCAGATAAGGAACGTGTAAATACCTGGCATTTCAAAAGAATTAGGCAGATCTTGCAGCAGACCCTAAGCAATGTTCCCATTATGTTGAGTGCACAAAATTTTGAAGGTCTGCCTAGCAGAAAAATAATATTAGCTGGATAACTCCCCAAGATAACCACAGCTGAAAATCGGTTTTCCAGTTTGGTTACTGGAGAAAGCAATGATTCCTTACAGAGGTACAGTCAGCACCACGCCAATGTCACCATGGATGGCCCAGCAGTACAGAACAGTTGGAAGAAGATGGAAGATTCTTTAATTAGAAGAACATACTGGCATTTCTAAGGCAGCAAATATGACTCCAGGACAGTATATTGCCTTCCTGTGCCATGGTTAAGGTTGATGTAGAGATGCCAGTGTTGGACTGAGGTGTACAAAGTCAGAAGTCACACTAGACCAGGTTAAAGTCCAACAGGTTTACTTGAAATCACAAGCTTTTGGAGCGCTGTTCCTATCTCAGGTGAAGTGCTTAAGGTTAAGAATGTCACAAGGTGGCTGCAGGATATACTTCTGTGGATGAGCGGAGATCCTGATCCATGCCAGTAGGAATAACTCGGTTATGAAGGTGGATGAGGTCCTGAAAGCAAATTTCAAAGACCTAGGAACAAGATTGAAAAACAGGAACTCTCGAGCAGTAATCCTAGGCTCATATGCAAGTGATCACAGAAACAGGAGACCTATCTTGAAAGCTGGTGTAACAGGAAAGGCATCAGATTTCTGAGACATTGGGATCAGTTCTGCAGCATGCAAGATATATACAAGATAGTTGGATGGTATCTTGACAGGACCAAGACTACCAACATTGCAGGAAGATTAGCCAGTGTGAGTTTAAACTAGATTTGCATGGAATGGAAACATAAGATGGAACTCAGAAAAAAGAAAACAGAAAAATGGTAAGCAAACTAGATGCGTTGACAAGCATCAGATAGAATTAAAATGTAGAATAATGTAAAAAAGATTGAATTGCAGGCACTCTATTTAAATGCAAATCGCATTCACAAAATGTTTGGTGATTTGAATGCACAAGAGGAGGTAGGTGAATAATTTAATTGTCATTGCACAGACTAGCTACAGGCAAGGTTGGCAGCTGAAAATCCAAGAATACCATCTACTTAAGGAGAAGAAGCAGACAAAGAAAAAGGTAGCACTTCTACTAAGCTATGACATCAGTCTATGAATAAAAGAGAACCTTAGATCAAAGGATCAAAATGTAGAATCAGTCTGGGTGGAGCTAATAAACACCAAGTGGAAACAAACATTAGTGGGAATGGTTTATAGAACAGCAAACTATAATATTAATGTGGAGCATGATATAAATCAAGAAATTAGAAATACATGTAATGTGGGTAATGTAGTAATAATGGGTAAATTCGAATTTTAGCTTATAGCTTGGGTTAACCAAGTCAACACTAATGCTGTGAAGGATGACTTCGTGAAGCATGTTCTAGAAACAACAGGATTTCAGAAACACCATATTGAGGAGCCAACTAGTGATTAGTCTATTTTGGATTTTGGATTGTGTAATGATGAAGGTCAATAGTCCTGCTGTGAAGGAGTCTTTGGGAAAGTGACCATTGCAAGATAGCACTTTACATGAAGTTTCAATGTGATGTAATTAATTCTGAAACCAGGGTACAAAATCTGAGCAAAGGAAACTGAGGGTATGAGGGCAAGTTAGCTATGTGGATTGGGAAAATATTCTAAGAAATTTGATATTGTCAACATCTACAACAGACATATATGCCTCTAAAGTACAAACTTCCAAAGGGAATCGTTAATGAAAGTGGTTAAAGATTGCATTAGATCAAAAGAAGTGACTTATTGAAATACCATAAATAGCAGTAAGCCTGAGAACTGTGAGCAATTCAGAAGACAGCAAAGAAAAATCAAGAAACTGATAAGGAAAAGGAAAGAGAATATGAAAGCAAGCCAGGAAGGAACATAATGGCAAACTGCAGAGGCTACTATTAATATGTGAAAGGAAATAGATTAACGAGGTAGAGTGCAGGTAGGATAGAGGATTCATTGTGGAGAGTAGAGAAACAGCAAGAAAACTAAGTAGTATCATTGCATCTGTCTTCATGTAGGAAAAGACAGGAAAACTCCCAGCAATTCTAGGTGAGCAAGTGATTTGTGTACCTAAAGAGCTAAAAACAAAAGCTGGAGAGATAGTGGATGTAGAATCACAGAATCCCGACACTGTGGAAGCTGGCTATTTAGCTCATCGAGTTCACACCAGCCCTCCAAAGAGCATCTCACCCAGACCCCTACTGTATCCTTGCAAGCTAATCCATATCACCTACACATCCCTGAACAGTATGCAAACTTGAGCATGACCAGTCCACCTAACCTGTACATCTTTGGACTTATTGGTGGCTATCTTCTGTAATTCTATAGACTCTGGAAATGTTCCAGCTGACTGGATGATTGCAAAGTAAACCATTGAGAGTGGAGAACTACAGGCTTGCTACTTTGATGTCAACAATAGGAAAATGTTAAAATCTATTATAAAGTAAGTGATAACTGAATATTTAGTAAATAATGATAAAATTGGGCAGAATTAACATGGAGCCAAAAAGGAAATCATGTTTGATAAACATGTTTTTTTTTAAGACATTACTTGCAGTATGTATACAAATAACTAAGTGGGTGTAGTGTATGTGGATTTTCAGGAAGTTTTTGATTAGGTCCCACACTGAAGTTTAGTAAATAAAAATATTCTACATTATCTACAGGAGTAGTGCCAGAAGGCTGAAGGATAGCAAATGTTGTCCCCTTGTTCAAGAAGGGAAGTAGAGACAAACCTGATAATTATAGACTAGTGAGCCTTACTTCAGTTGTGGGTAACGTGTTGGAAAGGATTATAAGAGATAGGATTTATAATCATCTAGAAAGGAATAATTTGAATAGTTTTGTGAAAGGTAGATCGTGCCTCACAAACCTTATTGAGTTCTGTGACAAGGTGACCAAACAGGTGGATGAGGGTAAAGTGGTTGATGTGGTGTATATGGATTTCTGTAAAGTATTTGATAAGATTCCCCACGGTAGGCTATTGCAGAAAATACAAAGGCATGGAATTGAGGGTGATTTAGTGGTTTGAATCAGAAATTAGCTAAGCTAAAGACGGCAGAGGGTGGTGGTTGATGGGAAATGTTCATCCTGGAGTTCAGTGACTAGTGGTGTACTGCAAGGATCTGTTTTAGGGCCACTCCTCTTTGTCATTTTTATGAATGACTTGGTTGATGATGTGGAAGGATGGGTTAGTAAATTTGCGGATGACACTAAAGGTGGTGGAATTGTGGACCATGCGGAAGGATGTTGCAAGTTACAGAGGGGCATAGATAAGCTGCAGAGCTACACTGAGATGTGGCAAGTGGAGTTTAATGCAGAAAAGTGTGAGGTAACTCAGTTTGGAAGGAGTAACAGGAATATAGAGTACTGGGCTAATAGTAAGATTCTTGGTGGTATGGATGAGCAGAGAGATATCAGTGTCCATGTCCACAGATCTCTGAAAGTTGCCACCCACGTTCATAGAGTTGTTGAGAAGGCTTATGGTGTGTTAGCTTATATTGGTAGTGGGATTGAGTTTGGGAGCCATGAGGTCATATTGCAGCTGTACAAACTCTGGTGCAGCCGCACTTGAAATATTGTGTACAGTTCTGGTCACCGCATTATAGGAAGGACGTGGATGCTTTGGAAAGAGTGCAGAGGAAATTTACCAGGATATTGTCCGGTAAGAATGGAAAGTCTTATGAGGAAAGGCTGAGGGACTTGAGGCTGTTTTCATTCAAGAGAGAAAGGTTAGGCGGTGACTTAATAGAGGCTTACAAGATGATCAGAGGATTAGATAGGGTGGACAATGAGAGCCTTTTTCCTTGGATGGTGATGGCTAACACAAGGGGACATAGCTTTAAATTAAGGGGTTTTAGATATAGGACAGATGTCAGAGGTAGATTCTTTACTTAGAGCATAAAAAGGACATGGAATGCCCTGCCTGCAACATTAGTAGACTCGCCAACTTTCAGGGCATTTAAATAGTCATTGGATAAACATATGGGTGAAAATGAAATAGTGCAGGTTAGATGGGCTTCAGATTGGTTTCATAGGTCAGTGCAACGTCAAGGGGGCCGAAGGACCTGTACGTGTGCTATTATGTTCTGTGTTCTGAGTGGGAGTGTTATACGAATATGCGTTGATAATTGGTTAATAAACAGAAAGTCGACAGTAGAAACAAACATATCATTCTTAAGATAGCAGTACATTGTTGCTGGGGTATGAAAAGTGTCAGTGCTTGGTTCACAACTGTCTACAACACATATAAAGGCCTTAGATAAAAATTGTAATACTTTCAAATTTCCTCTTGACATCAAGATGGATAGAAAAGTCAGTTGTGAAAGGGATACCAGGAGGCTTTAAGGGGGCTTGGCCAGGCTAAATGAATATGTTAGAATATGACATATGCAATGGCAAAAAGAAAGAAAGGCACAATACCATATATACCTGAGTAAAAGTCAATCTCATGTAAAAGTCAACCCCATATTTTTGACCAAAAGGTCTGGAATTTTCCAAATATCTCATGTTAAAGCTGACCCTAGTTCTTGATAAATAATAGATCAACATTGATGAGTCAATGTTATAATGAAGAAATGAATTTTATTTTTCCTGCTATTACATGTTTTGAAATACAATTCACACAAATACTAAGCTATAGATTTCTTCAGCCCATTATCGAACGAACACTATAATTAGTACAGTTAGTGTGATACAAAGTTTATCACACCATCATTTCCTAAATAAGATGGGGTCTATATGCATTTACTTCACTATAATTACCGTGCAGCTGTTGACAATTTCTAACGGCTACAATGATCAATGAAACTGTATGACACTCAAATATCTGACAACTTTGTCATAAACAAAAGCTTAAAATGTCAGTTTGAAAAACTAAAACAACAGTAAACGAAACAAAACAGAAGGAAATGGAAGAATTTGGCATGAAAGTTTAAGACGCATCAGGTCAGAGTCAGGTTACAACCTTTTTTTCTGTGCAGCTCAGTTGAGCTCAGTTCCACTGTAGCACTCTTGGAATTACCATAATTTGTTTTTTTTTCTTTATTTGTTTAGAGATCAATTGGGCTTCTGCTAGTGATATGGTAGTTTGGACTGTAGTACGAATTTAAGCCCCTCGAATATAGTATCCATGTAATAGTTAATCCCATAAATTTAACATTAAAAAATAGTCTAATAAATTTGACTTTTGCATGTGTATACACGATATTCCTTCAATGGAAATGTTGGCGTTCAAAGGGATTTGAATGTCCTCGTTCATGAGTCACATAAAACTAGCTTGAGCAATTTGGAATGCAAAAGAGGTTAGCATTGCTGTCTCACAGGGCCACTATCTGTGTGGTTTCCACATTCTCCCTATGTCTGTGTGAGTTTCCTCAGGGTGCTCTGGTTTCCTCCCACAATTCAAAGATGTGTAGGTCAAGTAAATTAGCAGGGCTAAATTGCCCATAGTGTTAGGTACATTAGTCAGAGGGGAATGGGTCTGGGTGGGTTACGCTTCAGAGGGTGGGTGTGAGCTTGCTGGGCCAAATTGCCTGTTTCCACACTGTAGGGAATCTAATCTAATCTATTCTAATCAAAACCTAACCTAATATGTTGACATTAATTTCAAGAGATTCTGTGTACATAAATACAGATGTCTAACTGCAAGTGTACAGAGCCTTGGTGAGACCTCATCTGCAGTAAGTACCGTTCTGGTCTCCTTATATAAGGAAATATATACTTCTCATACAGGAAGTTCAGCAGAAGTTCACCAGATTGCTGGCAGGACTATAGAAAGACAAACTGAAAATGGGAGCAGGAGCAGTTCTTTGAGCATATGACAAGCAAAGTTGATAAAGGGAACAAGTATCTGTTGTGTATTTCAGTTTCTATTTGTCACTTAAACGGTTATTGCACAAGGCAGAAGGTTGAGTAATTTGTTAACATGGGTGAAGGATTGGTTAACACACAGAAGACAGTCAGGATTAATGTGTATTTTTCAAGTTGAAATATGTGACTAGTGGAGTACTATGAGGATCAGTTCCTAGGGCCTCAAATATTTACTACTGATATTAATCATTTGCAGGGGGGCGCCAGAGTACAATTATTTGAACTTGCTGATGATACAAAGATAAATGAGTGAGTATGTTATGATGAGGATATAAGGAATCTGTAAAGGATTATAGGTAGGTTCAGTGACTGGGCAAAATGTTGGGAGATGAAGTTTAGTGTGAGGTCATGCACTTTGGTAGGAAAAATCAAAACGCAGACTATTATTGAAATCCAAAAACGTGCAGCGCTGAGGGATCTAGGTATTCTTGTGCATGAAAGAGGTTGGCATGCAGGTACAATATGGTGTTAAGAAGGCAAATAGAATTTGGCCTTTATGACTACTATTTTAAAAATAGGCAAGTCTGTTCCAACTGTATTGGCTATTCATAGAATCCTGACAATGTGGATCAAGCCATTTGGCCCAAAAATTTTGTACTGCCAAAAGAAAATCATCCCTTACCATGTTGACCTTGTGAAGATCATTCAGAGTCTTAAACACCTCAATCAAGACACCCTTCAAACTTTTAAATTCCAGTGGAGACATGCTCAGCCTGCCTGGCCTGTCCTCATGAGACAATATCTGTAACAATTCATTGTGCCTGTTCTGACTCATTGACTACTGAATTCCTGTGACCGAAGCATATAACATATGTTCATAACTAAATTCCTTGTAGTCTGTTGTGAGGTAGTGTCTTGTCATTCTAAAGAGAACATCTGCCAACATCTGTATCTTTCATGGAGGCTTGCATGGCAATCACTGTCATCTAAGGGCAATTAATGGTTTATGGTGCATCTCTAAGAGCACTTCCAGGCTCAGGAAATTAGCTGAAAATCTCTTGCACACACAAGTCACTGAGACAGCTTCCTTCTCTACAACTGCAAAGCATCTTTCCATGTGTGATAATGCCTTGGAATCATAATCCACCAATTTTCAATGCTCATCTGGGTGCTCCTGAAACAGCACTGCTCCTAAATATGTAGCTGAAGAATTCAGAGCTATAATAATTGGAAAGAATGGATATTAATGTGTCATGACATGTCTGGACATCAGTCTTCTGGAAAGCCTCCTTTCTGATGTAGATTTCAATACAATCCTTGTTGACACGTGTGTCAAGAAGCAAACAGATTCGATTTCTTGAAAGTTTTGCACTTAGGATTGAAAGGAGGTTCTTCAACTAATACTTATTGTAAATAGCACAAACTCGCTGGTTATGTCTCAATGATCTCTTATCACTCACATGCAATCTAACAATCGAATACATTGTCCACTGTTCTACAATTTAGAGAATCCATTGAAGAATCTCTGGAGTATAGGCAATCTGATATACAGAATGTTGAAGCAAACTCCACCGAACGTGGTTAAAATTGTGGTAAGTAATCTCATTTGCTCACCTAATGGCACATGCCAGTACCAATTGTAGCATAGTGTACTGAAAATTCCACATTACAGACATATAGAAAATAGAAACAGAATAAGGCATTGGCCCTTTCAGCCTGCTCCACCGTTCAATATTATCATGGTTGATCATCCATAGTCACATGTGTGTGTGAGTGAATCCTTCTAGAAAATATTCAATATTTTAGCCTCAAACATTTCCCTTGTCAGAGAATTCCATGGGCCCACTTATTCTGGATGAAGACATTTCTCCTTATCTCAGTCCTAAATAGCCTACCCTGCATCCTTGGCCTATGTCACCTAGTTCTGGATTCCCATCTTTTCTGCATTTAGCCTGTCTACAACTGTTAGATTTTTATAGATTTCCACAAAATCCCCTTTCATTCTTCTAACCTCCAGTGAATATTGCCATACCTAATTCAATCTCTCTTCATATACCAGTCCTGCCATCCCAGGAATCAATCTGGTAATCCTTTGCTGGAATCCCTCCATACCCAAAACATCTTTCCCCAGATAAGGAGACCAAAACTGCATACCATACTCCAGGTATGGTGTCACCAAGACTCTATGATTGCAATAAGGTATCCCTACTCCTGCACTTGAATCCTTTCACTATGAAGGCCAACATTAGGTGCTTTCTTCACCACCCGATGCCCCTGCTTGCTTTCAGTGTCTAACACACAAAGACACTCAAGTTCTCTCTGCATCTCCCACTGTCCAAATCTATCACCATTCAGACAATAATCTGCCTTCTGGTTTTTGCTACCAAAGTAGATTATCTCACATTTACCTTCATATGCCATGCATTTCCCACTCACTCAATTTGTGAAAATCATACTGAAGCATCTCTGCATCCTCCTCGCAGCTCACCCTCGCAACCAGGTTTACATCACTTACAAACTTGGAGATATTACATTTAATTCCCTTATCTAAATTATTAATATATATTATGAATCGTTGGGGTCCTAGCACTGATGCTGTACTCGTCACCTTTTAAGGTTTTTGAGAAGATTTGTGGCTCGAGTGATGGATGTTTGCTTGCCGAGCTGGTGGGTTGTCATGCAAACACTTCGTCACCATGTTAGGTAACATCATCAGTGCAACTTCTACGAAGCATCATCAGTGCAACTTTTAGTTCATGGAATTCCCTGCCAGTAGCAGTGGTGGACTCTCCCTCATTATGGGCATTTAAGCGGGCATTGGATAGGCATATGGAGGATAGTGGGCTAGTGTAGGTTAGGTGGGCTTGGATCGGCGCAACATCGAGGGCCGAAGGGCCTGTACTGCACTTTATTCTTCTATGTTCTATGTTCTATGAAGCATTATTGTTCCACACCGCTTCATATTTATATGATCCAGTCTGTTAAGGTGGGTTGTATAATTTCTGGTTTTGCTCTGCAATGGTTTGTATATGGGGTCTATTTCTACATGCTTGTTGATGGCATTCTGGTTTGAGAACCAGACCTCTAGGAATTCCCGTGCATGTCTCAGGTAAGCTTGTCCTAGGATGGTAACATTGTCCCAGTCAAATGGATGGTCCTCCCTGTCTGCGTGTATTGAGATGAGGGAGAATTGATTGTGCCATTTTGATGCTAGTATGTCACAGTCACATTATGCCAACTACTCATAAGGTCAAAGACCCCATACCTGCAACATATAGGACCAACATGATATACAAAATCCCATGTAACGACTGCCATTAATACTACATCAGACAGACCAGAAGAAAACTAGCAACCTGGATACATAAAAACCAGCTAGCAGGAAAACATCAATCCTATCAATTTTCCCAAGTCCATTTCCCTATTACTGGTTTCTTTCAGTTCCTCCTTTTCACTAGACCATGTGTTCCCCAAAATTTTTAAAATGTTATTTGTGTCATCTTTGTGAAGATAGGACCAAAATATGTATTTAAATCAAAAACAGAAATTGTTGGAGAAACTTAGCAGTTCTGGCAGCATCTGTGAAGAGAAAACAGAGTTAATGTTTTGAATCCAGTGACTCTTCTTCAGATCTTTTACATACATGTATTTATTTCCTTTGTCAGCTTTTTGTTTACCAATGTAATTTTCCCTGTTTCTGACTGTTATTTTGAACTTAGCATGTACAAATAAAACTTGACATGTACAATGCTAAAACCATAATAAATCAAAGGCAATTTTGAATAAGAAATTTTGAAAACTCACCAGACTTCCACTATTTCTGACTCTTCTAATCTTTTTCTCTTCATATACATATGAAAGATTTTGCAGCATGCTCCCACAAACTTACTCCTGTAATCTATTTTCCTTCTCTTAATTAATCTCTTTATCCACTGAAGTAACTGCTTGAGGCTGGTATCTCATCACCAATGTAACTCTTTACTTACCTGTGCACAGTACTGTGGTTGTGGCTGTTGCCAGCTCGGAGTCAGTTCCCTGGACTATTAATATTGGTCAGGGTTAGAGTGGTGCTGGAAAGCACAGCAGATCAAGCAGCATCTGAAGAGCAGGAAAATCAATGTTTTGGGCAAAAGCCCTTCATCAGGGTTTCACAGCAGAGAGCGGCGGGAGCTGGGCGGAAGTGAAGTTGGAGCGCAGCGCTGGTCGGGAATGTAAGTGATTGATATTTGAATGGGTGTGTTCTAGACCCCAGGCCCCACAAAGTAGGGCCTCCCTCCCATCCTCCCCTTCTAACCTAACTTTAAAGTCCACAGGTAAGCTACTTAGTGTTCTTGTTTTGGAGACTAAGTGTAGAGCAATAGCAGCACAGGCAGTGGAATGTTCCTCCTGCAGGATGTTTGAGGTAGGGGTGACCACCGATGCTCCTGCCGACTTCATCTGCAGGAAGTGCAGCCAGCTCCAGCTCCTCATAGACCGTTTTAGGGAACTGGAGCTGGAGTTGGATGAACTGAGGATTATTCGAGAGGCTGAGAGGGTGATAGAAGCTACAGGGACATAGTTACGCCAGAGAACAGAGGTAGCTGGGTAACAGTTAGAGGAGTTGAAAATGTATTGCTGGAACAGTGCAGCAGGTCAGGCAGCATACAGGAAGAAGGGCTTATGCCCGAAACGTCGATTCTCCTGTTCCCTGGATGCTGCCTGACCTGCTGCGCTTTTCCAGCAACACATTTTCAGCTCTGATCTCCAGCATCTGCAGTCCTCACTTTCTCTCAAACAGTTAGAGGTGGGAAGGGAAGGAAGTAGGCAGTGCAGGATCTCCTGTGGTCGTTCCCCTCAACAATAAGTATACCGCTTTGGATACTGTTGGGGGGGACGGCCTAGCAGGGGTAAGCTGCAGTGACCGGGTCTCTGACACGAGGTCCGCCTCTGAGGCTCAGAAGGGAAAGGGGGAGAGGAGGACAGCGCTAGTTATAGGAGACTCTATAATTAGAGTGACAGACAGGCGGTTCTGTGGACATGGGCGAGACTCTCGGTTGGTTTGTTGCCTCCCGGATGCCAGGGTCCGAGACGTCTCAGATCGTGTCTTCAGAATCCTTAAGGGGGAGGGTGTGCAGCCAGAAGTCGTGGTGCACGTTGGCACCAACGACATAGGCAGGAAGAGGGGTGGGGAGGTCATTCA
>NC_057718.1:74274081-74274624 GCF_004010195.1 Chiloscyllium plagiosum | reverse complement strand
GGAGCATAAGTTGGGAGCATAGGCTGTCAGGGAAGGATGTCGTGGAAATGTGGAACTTTTTCAAGGAACAGATACGACGTGTCCTTGATATGTATGTACCTGTCAGGCAGGAAAGAGATGGTCATGTGAGGGAACCTTGGTTGACGAGGGAGTTTGAATGTCTTGTAAAGAGAAAGAAGGAGGCTTACATAAGGTTGAGGAAACAAGGTTCAGACAGAGCGTTGGAGGGATACAGGATAGCCAGGAGGGAGCTGAAGAAAGGGATTAGGAGAGCTAAGATAGGGGATGAAAAATCTTTGGCAGGTAGGATCAAGGATAACCCCAAGGCATTTTATGCCTATGTGAGAAACATGAGAATGACGAGAACGAGGGTAGGTCCGATCAAGGACAGTAGTGGGAAACTGTGTATTGAGTTGGAAGAGATAGGAGAGGTCTTGAATGAGTACTTTTCTTCAGTATTTACAAATGAGAGCGACCGTATTGTTGAAGAGGAGAGTATGAAACGGACTGGTAAGCTAGAGGAGATACGTGTTAGGAAGGAAG
>NC_057718.1:74267411-74273552 GCF_004010195.1 Chiloscyllium plagiosum | reverse complement strand
TTGGAACGGCGAAGGATGAGGGGTGACTTGATAGAGGTTTATAAGATGATCAGAGGAATAGATAGAGTAGACAGTCAGAAACCTTTTCCCCGGGTACAACAGAGTGTTACAAGTGGACAGAAATTTAAGGTGAAGGGTGGAAGGTATACGGGGGATGTCAGGGGTAGGTCCTTTACCCAGAGAGTGGTGGGGGCATAGAATGCGCTGCCTGTGGGAGTGGCAGAGTCAGAATCATTGGTGACCTTTAAGCGGCAATTGCATAGGTACATGGATGGGTGCTTAAGCTTGGACAAATGTTCGGCACAACATCGTGGGCCGAAGGGCCTGTTCTGTGCTGTATTGTTCTATGTTCTATGTAGGGTCAGCCAGGGCTCCCTGATTGGCCCAGGTTAACAACCCCCAATGAAGGATCTCATAGTCATTAAGATCCACCTGGTTTCAATCACTATATCCCTACTCCTTAAGTCCAGGAATATAAGCCTGGTCTTTCTCTCGTAGCTTTTCCTGTGACGTTTTCATCCCAGGTCCAATTATTCTGATTCGGACTCTGAGACGGTCAGCATGTACAGGACCGTAGCCTGTCTCTTGCTTTTGGAGAGTCTCAGGAAAGTTTCCTCCTCTTCATCTGGTGACAATGGCATTGAGGCTGCATTCATCTCGGAATCTGAGGTTTCCCCAACACTGAACGGAGTGGGGGTTTCTGACAGGCCTTCTGAATGTTCTGAGGGGCCAGGTATGTTTTGCTCCTGCCCCATTTGCGAGGTAACAGCTTTCAGGTGATTCACATGTTTGTTTAGGACTGCCTCATCTAACCAAACCTTGTTAGTGATGGGATCTGACGTCAACCTCACCTTGTGCCCACACAGGTCCATTTCCATAGTTCTGGCACCAAATTTCATCCCCTGAATTAAATTGGCTCTCTCGTTGGTGGAGGCTTGTGGCCAGCATTGGCATTCCTGCTGACATTTCACCCTTCCCTCCCAGGACCGGAAATATCAGATTTAACCTGGTGCAGAGTAATCTCCCCCTCAGTAGCTCTGTTGGAGTTTTGCCTATTGTTGTGTGAGGCAATATAATCAAACTGGAACTGGGACAGTTTGTATCAAGTGATGCTGAAGGCTGCTTCTTTGAGCTTGCCCTTAATGTTTGGTCCACTCTTGAACCCTTCCCAACCACACTAGCAAATACTTCTCCTCAGACATCAATACCGATCCTACAGCTTGTATTCAGCTTGTAGTGGTTCCACCTCCCCCAGAACCAATCCCAATGTCCCAGGAATCTGAAACCTTCCCTCACACCATCTCTGCAGATGTGTTTTTTTTTTGTCAGGGAATAACTACAGGACATGCCTGCATTGCCTTGGTGGTCATCCATTTCCTCCATGCCTACAGAGTTTTCATCTGTGGAGTGGTCATCTCTCTGTGTATCCAGTTCATGATTCTGTCAGCTTCATGGATCTTCCATAGTCCCTGACCACTGTTTCAGCTCCAAAACTCAGCTTCCAGGAGCTGCAGCTGGAGGCACGCCCAGCATATGTTCTGATACTGGAGACTGGAACCATACCTTCCCATACAGGGCAGGAACAGCACACCAAAGCCTCGAGCTTTCCTTCCTACCCTTTAAATTGTCCTTAAAATCACATAACATTCATAATTACACGAGGGCCATTCTTCTTGGAATTTCTGCACTATTTATATATATATAAACCCACAATCAAGACCTTACAAACTATAAGCATTAAATATAGAATAAATATTCACCTGATTTTACTCAACCAATCAGCTGCTTCCTCTGGTCCTGCAACACCTTTTTAACATGTACATCACCTCAGGAATTCCACCTTTGGATTCTGTGACGATTCTCTCTACTCCTCTGTACTCCATTTCCATTCTTGCTCGAACTGAACTCAATCTAAGTTTCATACTTCAAACTTTCATTGGGAAGCTGCGCTACCACTATTCACCCCCACGTTCACTTCACTCTTTCTTGTCGTATGAGGAGAGAGTGAGGACACTCAGTTAACATTCCCCAGAGTTTTAAAGAATGTGAAGTGATCCCTTTAAAGCTCATATGATCCTGACAGGGTGGGCATAGATGTGTCTCCTGGATGGTGAATCTAAGAGACATAATCTTAGAGTATGGGATCACAGAAGGAATTCCTTCAGTCAACAGTGATAAATCTGTGGAATCTATCCCAGAGGGCTGTAGAAGATCAATCACTGAGTGGGCAGAGTAGATATCAAGTCATAAATCCATAGGTTTCTGGAGACTAAGGACATTAAAGGATAAGGAGATAGTGTGGGAATGTAGTATCGAGGAGATGATAGAATCATAGAGCATACATGGGAATAGACCGTTCAGTCCAACAGATGCATGCTGACCAGATATCCTAAATTGATCTAGTCCCATTTACCAGCATTTGGCCCATATTCCTTACCCTTTAAATTGTCCTTAAAATCACATAACATTCATAATTACACTAGGACCTGGGGGGAGAAAACACACCCAACGCCACCCTCACTCTGATGTCCACCTTTGTGTGTGGCTGCATCAAGCTGTGCGTGGATCCCCGGTACCCAAACACCAAGTGTCACTACGTACTGAGGTCCTACCCGTCCCCGGTGTTGCGAAGGATGGGCCTGGCCTCGCTGCTGCGAAATGCTCCAAGTAGTTGGACCGTTCTGTATCACCTGTCCTTTGTGGAGAAATGTTTGAAGTAAAACACCTTTGACCACAAGTCCATCAGGAAGTGGTCAGAATGTAGTGTCCTTGAGACCCTTCGGGAAAAGGAGAGGGCAGATCTGTTGAGCGGTTTCCTGGGCAGACTGTCAAAGTCATTTGGCAGAATGCCTCATCGCCAGAACTTTCCAACAAGCACCAAGACGTGGCTTGGCTGGTGGTGAGAAGGGCTCTGCCTGTGAGATCCTTTATGCATGCCCAGACTCTCTGCCGCACTGCATACTGCCCTCGAAGCGGCTGTGGAGAGGATGAGACTGTCACACACCTCCTTCCGGAATGTGCCTATGCAAAGGAAGTCTGGAGAGGAATGCAGTGGTGTTTGTCAAGGTTCGTCCCGAGCAGCGCCGTGACGCGGGACTCCGTGCTGTTCCCCGGGATGCACACTGAGATGAACATCAACTGTGCCTGGAGGATCATCAACTCGGTGAAAGACGCTCTTTGGTCTGTCCAAAACCTGTTGATCTTCCAGCTGAAGGGGCTGACCCTGACTGAGTGTTGCAGACTGGCACATTCCAAGGTCCAGGACTACGTGCTGAGGGACGCGCTAAAGCTTGGGACAGCTGCCACCAAGGCGCGGTGGGGAAAGACCACCATATAACATCTGCCTGCCTCAGAAAACAGGGGGCCAACTCAGAAATTGGGCCCCGCTGGCACCTCAGCAAAACATCTGGATGGTTAATGTATAGACTTGTAATTCCAATCTCTATATGTAAAAAAATGCAATATGTGCATAAGCATGGCATGACCAATTGTATAGATATCAAAATAATTTTATGAATAAAGTATATTTTTGAAATAAAAAAAATTCTCACTCATTTACCTCCCTGCTTTATACATTAAAAGTTCCAGAGTAGCATAAGCAAATCTCCCCACAAGGATATTGTACCCTTTCATCTTAAGTGCAAATGACCTTCTTAGACAGGTCATTTCTGCACCAGGAGAGATCCCAATGATCCAAAACATGAATCCCTGTCCTCTGCACCAGCTTCTCAGCCATGCATTCATCTGTCCTATCCTATTTCTACTCTCATTAACACAGGGCACTGAGAGTAATCTGGATATTACCACCCTCAAGGACATACTTTTTAACTTCCTGCCTTATTTCCTATATTCTCTCTGCAGAAGCTCATCTCTTTCTCTTCCTTTGATTTTGGCCAACAACTTGCCCAACAACATATGCTGATCACTCTCCTCTTTCAAAATATTCTGCACTTTCTCCAAGGCATCCTTGACCCGGGTGTAAGGAAGGCAACACACCATTCTGATGTCTTGCTGTCAGCTGCAGAAACGTCTGTCTATGTCCCTGACTGAAGAGTCTTCCATCACGATGGATCACTTGGAACCTGAAATACCCCTCATTACAATAGAGCCAGTCTCAGTATTAGAAACCTGGCTGTCAGTGTTATATTCCCCTCAAAGGCCATCACCATCAACATTATCAAAAACAGCATACTTGTTTGAGATGGTGATAGTCACAGGAGACTCCTGTACTACCTGCCTACCTCTCCTATAACCCTACCTTTCCGAGTGGTAACCCAGCTGTTTGATTGTATCTGCAATTTCTCCCTTCCTGAAACTGCCAACCATCACACCCTGGTTCCTGTAAATTCCTCACTGCCTCTAACTACTACTTCAACCGAGCCATGCGATCCAATAGATTCACATCCAAACACACTTCCTGCAGACATAATCTCCAGGAACATTGAAATGCTCCCTGGTCTGTCATGCCCGAGAGTAGCATGCCACAAGGTTTGATGCTGGTTCCACTATTGTTTGTCATTATATAAACAATCTGGATGAGAATATAGGAGGCTTAGTTACTAAGTTTGCTGATGGCATCAAATTGGTGGCATAGTGAATGGTGAAGAAGGTTATCTCAGAGTACAATGAGCAACTGAAAGTGGGCTGAGGAATGGCAGATGGAGTTTTATTTAAATAAATGTGAGGTGTTACATTTTGGTAAGACAGCCTACGGCAGGATTTACACAGTTAATGGTTAGACCCAGGGGAGAGTTGTCGAACAGAGTGACCTAGATGTGTAGGAACATATTCCTTGTGAGTAATATCACAAGTAGACAGACTGATGAAGGAGGAATTTGGAACGCTTGTTTTCATTGGTCAGAGCATTGAGTATACAAGTTGGGACATCATGTTCTGTCTGTGAACATTGGTCACACCACATTTGGAATACTGTGTACAATTCTGGTCGCCCTGCTATTGGAAGGATGTTATTAAACTGGAAAGGGTTCAAAGAAGGTTTACAACGATCTTACTGAGATTGGAAGGTTTGAGTTATAAGGATGAGTTGGGATGTTTTTTTTCCTGGAGTATAGGAGGCTGAGGACTGACCTTAGACAGGTTTATAAAATCATAAAGAGGCATAGATAAAGTGAATAGCCAAGGTCTTTTCCCCAGGGTTTGGGAGTCCAAAACTGGAGGTCATGGGTTTAAAGTGAGAGGGGAAAGATTTAAGAGGGTCCTGAAGGACAACTTTTCCACATAGAGGTTGGTGTGCATATGGAATGAGCTGCCAGAGGAAATGGTAGAGGCAATTACAACATTTAAAAGACACTTGGACAGGTACATGGATAGCAAAGGTTTTGTGGGTAACAGGCCAAACACAGATAAATGGATAACTGGTCGGCACAGACAAGCTGGGCAGAAGGTTCTGTTTCCATGCTGTATGGCTCTATGACTAGAATGAGACACAAGACTCAGGATGGACTGATCGAGATGTCTAAAATTGTTAGGAGCATAGATAAGGAAGACAGGAAAGAACACTTCCCTTGGTGGAGGGATTAATGACCAGAGAGCATAGGTTTGAGGTAAAGGATAGGAGGTTTAGAGAAAGATCTTTTCATCCAGGTAGTAGTGAGAATCTGGAACTTACTGCCTGTAAAAGTGGTAGAGATCGAAGTCCTCATAACATCTAAAAACTTTTTAGATGTACACGTGCAATGCCAAGGCATACAAAGCTAAAGGCCAAGGGGATTAGAAAGTTAAGTGTTCATTTTGGTAAGATCTTTTCCTGTGCCGCAGAATACAATGACTCTATGACTCAAAAACCTTTTTAATTCACTAATGTCCTTTAGGGAAGGAAATCTGTCATCCTTGCCTGGTCTGGCCTGATAATGACTCCAGATTCACAGCAAGGTGGTTAACTCTTAATTGCCATTAGTAAAGGCCTCTTGCTGTCTTCTTCCTCTCTGCTCTGTGAAAGTTAAGTGCTGGGCCCCCAATCATGAACTGAAAATGTGTTGCTGGAAAAGCGCAGCAGGTCAGGCAGCATCCAAGAAGCAGGAGAATCGACGTTTCGGGCATGAGCCCTTCTTCAGGAATGAGGAGAGTGTGCCAAGCAGGCTAAGATAAAAGGTAGGGAGGAGGGACTTGGGGGAGGGGCGT
>NC_057718.1:74229455-74267179 GCF_004010195.1 Chiloscyllium plagiosum | reverse complement strand
CCTGCATGGCACACTCTCCTCATTCCTGAAGAAGGGCTCATGCCCAAAACGTCGATTCACCTGCTCCTTGGATGCTCCCTGACCTGCTGCGCTTTTCCAGCAACACATTTTCAGCTCTGATCTCCAGCATCTGCAGTCCTCACTTTCCCCAATCATGAACCTCAATATAGTCTTAGAAAACAGAAATTGCTGGAAAAACCAAGCAGGTATGTCAGCACCTGTAGAGAGAAAGCAAAATTAACACTCCAGACCTTCGATTAGAACATCATCATTGCTGAATTGTTGTTGGAAGACTCATGTGGAAGGTCCATATAACTGGATGGCGTTTAATTTAGATGAATGTGAGGTACTGCATTTTGAAAAGGCTATTCAGGGCAGGACATATACACTTAATGGTAAGATCCTGGAGAGTGTTGCTGAACAAAGAGACCTTGGAGTGCAGGTTCATAGTTCCTTGAAAGTGGAGTCGCAGGTAAAGAGGACAGTGATGAAGGCATTTGGTATGCTTTCCTTTATTAGACAGTGCATTGAGTATAGGAGTTGGGAGCTCATTTTGCGGCTGTACAGGACATTGGTTAGGACACTTTTGGAATATTGTGTGCAATTCTGGTCTCCCTGCTGTAGGAAAGATATTCTAAAACTTGAAAGAATTCAGAAAAGATTTACAAAGATGTTGCCGAGGTTTGAACTATAGGGAGAGGCTGAATAGGCTGAGGCTATTTTCCCTGGAGGCTGAGTGGTGACGTTATAGAGGTTTGTAAAACCATGATGAGCATGGATAGGATAAACAGATAAGGTCATTTGCCTGGGGTGGGGGGATTCCAGAACTAGAGGGCATAGGTTTAAGGTGAGAGGGGAAAGATTGAAAAAAGACATGAGGGGCAATGGGCGGTATGTATACGGAATGAGCTGCCAGAGGAAGTGGTGGAACTGGCACAATTGCAACATTTCAAAGGCATCTGGATGGGTTTATAATAGAAAGGGTTTCGAGGGATGTGGGCCAAATACTGGTAAATGGGACTAGATTTATCTAGGATATCTAGTCGGCATGGACGATTTGGACTGAAGGGTCTGTACGTCACTATGACTCTGACTATATGGTATGGTTTACATTGGGGAAGTTTGAAAACATTGCCATCTCTCAGTTAGAGGTGATGCAGTTGAAGGATTCCAACCTCTATTTATGTGTTGATGGGATGTGGGCATCACTCATGAGGCACTGCAATCGTTGAGGTGTAACTTGCCAGTGGTTGAACACAGCAGTGAGAGAGGAGGCAGCAAGAGGATGTATTGAAGCCCAGGATCAGGTCTAGTGACCCTTCTTCAGAACTAAGGAACCTGTTCTCAAGGAAGGTCACTGGACTCAAAACGTTATTTCTGCTTTCTCTCCACAGATACTGCCAGACCTGCTGAGGTTTTTGTTTTCAGCAATTCCTGTTTTTGTTTCTGATTTCCAGCATCTGCAGCCCTTTTGGTTTTTTTTTTAAACTCAATATAAGCTCTTGCTGCTTCTTCTCTCCCTGCTGTACTGAAGGTGAAGTGCTAGACCCCTGATCCTGGGCTATAGTACAGTATATCCTCTTGTTGCCTTCTCTCTCACTGTTGTGTTGAATGATCTCCAGGTTGCTCTCCAAGTCGCAGGAAGGCACTGGAGGAACTCAGCAAGCCAGGCAGCATCAGGAGATGGAGAAGGAGACGTTTCGGGCGTAGCCCTTCTTCAGGACTGGAGGTGGGGGTGGGAGTGCAGATAAAAGTTGGGTGGGGACGGTTATGGGTGAGGAAAAGGTCAGAATGATAAGAAAGTGATCACACATTTTAACTCGGAAATGTACTGCCATTCCTTCACTGTCGCCCCATCAAAGCTCCTAGACCTTGCTAAAGCACTGTGGGTGTCCTTACACCTTAAGGAATGCAGTGGCCACGTCAGTGATGTCCAAGTTTCATCAGCACACAAATACAGTTCGGAATCCTCCAGCTATACCAACTCAAACTGAGAGGTGGGAATGTTTGAAAACTTTCCCAACGCAAACAATTCTTGTGAGTCAGCCGAAAGGAACTTCCATGTGTATCTTCCGACAACACTTCAGCAATGATGATCTTCGAATCGAAGGGTCTGGAGTAGAAAGTGAGCTTGGTCTGTGTGTTCAAGTGTTCAGAACAGCATCAGAACCTTCAAGTCAGTGCTACCACCACAGTCAGAGCTCAATATTAAATTAGTGACTTAGGAAAACTTCCAGGCACGCTTGAATGGTGGGAGAAAGCAAATATTTTAACATGTGCACACTAAAAACGAAACGTTATTTTGCCAACAAATGTTCTCAAATTTCTGCAGAAAACGTGAAGCTTTGGAGCCAATAATGAACTCCCGTACGTTTTACGTTTGTTAGTAAGTATGACCTAAAGTGAAAAAATGCTCCGCCTACCGCTTATATGCAGCGGAGACTTCAGGGTTCAACTTCATTTAATCTCGGTGGAGCAGCAGCACGCTAGACTAACGCTCGCTTACTATGGGCTGTCCCTGTGCTCTGCTCCTGTGTCTCTGGCTGCTGACCGTCTTCTGCATCACACGCACTTCTTCCTTCGATCTCACGATTCTTCACACTAATGATGTACACGGCAGAGTGGAGGAGACCAGCGTGGATTCGAGCATGTGTGCTTCCAACTGCTACGCAGGCGTGGCCAGGAGATTGACAGCAATCCGCCAAATCAAGGAGAAGGAGAAGAATGTCCTGCTGCTGGATGCAGGGGATCAGTACCAGGGAACCATATGGTTCAATTATTACAAGGGTGCCGAGGCAGCCCACTTCATGAACGAGCTGGGATACAATGCAATGGTAAGAACGTACTACTGTGCTGGCTATACCGGCTAAAACCATTGTAAAAGTGTACCTTCTCCATGTACAGAGTAGTTTTGCAATCAAATATTAAGCAAACTTTTGTTTTTCATTTCCTTTCCAGAGATACAAAAAAAAATGCATTTATGTTCTATTTAACAATCTCAAAGCATCCCAAAGGACTTTACAGTCGACGATGTATTTTTAAAGTGTACTTAAGCAGGATACAAAGCATTCAGGGTGCACGCAGCAAACTCCCACAAATAGCAACTGGTAATACGGTTCTGAACGTTGGTGGAGTCATGAATGTTGACTAGAAGTCCACGGAGACCTTTCCTGTTCTTCTTTAAAGACTGACATTTTGCTGCTGGTCGGATGCTGCCTGAATTGCTGTACTCTTCCGGCACCACTGATCCAGAATATACTATTTTCTGCCCGCTTACAAAGTAGGGATGGGGCCTTGGTTTAATGTCCTGTCCAAAAGATAGAAACTCCAGCAGTGTAACAACCCCACTGGGGTGTCAGGGATAAATTGTATGCTGTTACACTCATAGAGATGTACGGCACAAAAACAGACCTTTCTGTCCAACTCGGCCATGCCGATCAGATAACCTAATCTAGTGCCATTTGCCAGCACTTGGCCCATATCCCCCTAAACCCTACCTATTCGTGTATCCATCTTTGTGCATTTTAAATGTTGTAATTTTACCAGCCTCCACCACTTCCTCTGGCAGCTTATCATACACACATCACCCTCTGAGTGAAAAAAAACTGTCCCTTAAGTCCCTTTTAAATGTTTCCCCTCTCACCCTAAACCTATGCCCTCTATTCTGGACTCTCTCATCCCAAGGAAAAGACTTTGTCTAATTACCCTATCCATGTCTCCCATGATTTTATAAACCTCTATAAGGTCACCCCTCAGCCTCTGACACTCCAGGGAAACTCATCCCAGCCTATTCAGCCTCTCCCTGTAGCTCAAACCCTCCAAGCCTGGTAACGTCCTTGTAAATCTTCAGGGCTTATGCCCGAAACGTCGATTCTCCTGTTCCTTGGATGCTGCCTGCCCTGCTGCGCTTTTCCAGCAACACATTTTCAGCTCTGATCTCCAGCATCTGCAGCCCTCACTTTCTCCCTGTACAGCTGCAACATGACCTCCTAACTCCTATATCCAGTGCTCTGTCCAATAAAGGAAGGCATGCCAAATGCCTTCTTCACTATCCTATCTACCTGTGATTCCATTTTCAAGGAGCTATGAACCTGCACTCTTCTGGATCCATGGTTAACATTTAATTGGCTAAACTGTGCAGCGCATTGACAACCATCAGAGTTCAGTCTGCATGCCTGCAGTCTTCTAATGATATTAGTGCAAATCCATAAGCCCCTACAAATACAGAGCTTGTGGTAAATGCTTAGTGGGAGAAGCCCTTTCAACCAACTGTTACAAAATCTCCACTGCCCATTACAGACCCATTAAAATGTTAGAAACTGTGAGGAATGTATTGAAGTGCAGATAGGAGTGGAAAACTTTACATACAATATCATGCATCTGTAAGACGGAAAGGAGTACGCTGATTTTTAAGGAGTGATATGTGGCTAATAACTGACTTATATATGGATGTCCAAAAGGCATCTGATAAAGTTCCTCATTAAAGACTATTAGCTTAATGAAGCTCATAAAATTACTGACGTGGTTAGGACATTGGCTATGTCAGAAGACAGCAAAGATAATGTACAGGTATCTAAATTAGAAGGATGTGTCCAATGGTGTGCTGCAAGGATCAATGTAGGGGCTTCAAATATTTGTCATATTTATTTAAGGCTTAGCTGATGGGATAGAAAATCATAATTTCATATTTGTCGATGACATGAAGATCGGTGGCAATGTAGCAACATAAATGGAAGCACAGCATTTTAAAAGGGGTGGTCACCTAAAATTTATGGGGGGGGGGGGGTTTGGATAGAGGTGTTCTCCCAATCTTTGAGCATAATCCCAGCAGAAGATGAGTAAAACATCCCACAAGAAGCCATGATTTACACGAATCAACCAAAGTAATGAAAGAGGTTGGGTAGAACCCCTCAGAAACTCTCCCTGTTGGTTTCTTCATTACCTTTTTGGGCAGTTGTGCCAGAACCATCCCTTCCTTCCCCTGTTAGTAAAAATCTGACATAATATTTGTACAAATGTCCCATAACCTTCCTTATGTGTTTTATAACATATGCAGATGATACATTGTATTATACTATTTGTACGTAACATTTTTGATTTTAGTGCATGCCATACGTTTGAGTACCTATCACAGCTCAAAATATCACACTCATGACAAACTGACTTTGATAAAATGCGAATGAATCACAATTCAATTGTCTGAATTCACGAGTCCCTTTGATAAGAGTGTTGCTGAATCAAGTTCTCAGAAAGATTTTGTAAGAGTACATTAAGTATTATAGGTCATAGAATTACAGAATAAGGGAGAATGATTTGGGGAGAGGGGAAGTGATGGCCTAGTGGGTCATTGGATTATTAATCAAGAGACCCAGATGATGTCCTGGAGGTCTGGATTTGAATGTTGCTATCGCAGATGGTGGAATTTGAATTTAATAAACTTTCTGGAATGTTCAACCTAGAAAAGTGGGAAGTGATTCATTTTGGAAAATCGAATTTGAAAACAGAATACAGGGTTAAAGGCAGGATTCTTGACAGTGTAGAGGAACAAAGGGATCTTGGGGTCCAGTTCCATAGATCCCTCAAAGTTGCCACCCAAGTTAATAGGGTTGTTAAGAAGGCGCATGGTGTGTTCGTTTTTATTAGCAGGACATTGGATTTAAGAGCCACAAGCTTATGCTGCAGCTGTATAAAACCCTGGTTCGACCACACTTGGAATATTGTGGTCAGTTCTGTTTGCCTCATTATATGGATGGTGCAGAGGAGCTTTACCAAGATGCTGCCTGGACTGGAGGGCATGTCTTATGAAGAAAGGTTCAGGGAGGTAGGGCTTTTCTCATTGGAAAGAAGAAGGATGAGAGGTGACTTGATAGAGGTGTACAAGATGATGAGGCAGAACTACCAGGGCAGAAATGGCTAACACAAGGGAGCATAATTTTAAGGTGATTGGATGAAGATTTAGGGGAGATGTCAGAGATCGTTTTTTTTACACAGAGTGCATGGAATGCACTGCCAGCGGTAGAGTCAGATACATTAGGGACATTTAAGCGACACTTGGATAGGCACATGGATGGTAGTAAAATGATGGGTATGCAGTTTAGTTTGACCTTAGGGTAGGATAAAAGGTCGGAACAACATTGAGGGCCAAAGGGCCTCTACTATGCTGTACTATTCTATGTTTTATGATGGTCATGAAACCCAAATATCTGAATCACTAATGTTCTTTAGGGAAGGAAATTGCCGCCCTTACCTGGTCTGTCCTTCATTTGACTCCAGACTCACAGCAATGGGAATGTGGCAAAATGGTGACTCAGTGGTCAGCACTGCTGTCTCACAGAGCAAGGGACGCAGGTTTGTTTCCACACTCAGGTGACTGTCTGTGTGGAGTTTGCACATTTTCCCTGTGTCTGTGTGGGTTTCTTCCAGGTGTTCCACTTTCTTCCCAAAGTCTAGAGATGTGCAGGTTAGGTGAATTGGCTATGCTAAATTGTCCGTAGTGCCCAGGGATGCACAGGCAAGGTGGGTTAGCCATGGGAAATGCATGGTTACAGGGGTAGGGGGTGGGAAGCTCTTTAGAGGGTTGGTGTGAACACAATGGGCTGAATGGCCTCATTCCACAATTTAGGGATTATATGGCTTTTAACTGCCATGTAGACAATTAGAAATGGGCAATAAATATTGGCCTAGCCAGTGACACCCACATGCTGTGACTGAATGTTTTAGAAAATGGGTTCATGTGAATGCGTCGGCACTCTGAGCTTTTTAATTCTGCCTTTTCCCCATAACGCTGCGCATTGTTTCCACGTTGGCTAAATATTTATCCAGCATCCTTGTGAATTCCTTAAGTGAACCATCACGTGTCCAAACAGTGCATTCCAGATCCTAACTACAGAATTGTGATTTTTTTTCTCATCTTGCATTTGCTTCTTTTGAAAAATTTTATGTCTGAGCTTTCTGGTTCTCAATCTTTTTACAAGTGGAAATAGCTCCTTCCTATCTATTCTATCCAGATCCCTCATGATATTGAAATCTTTGATCTTATCTTCTCTTCACCTACTCCTCACCAAAGAAAACAGTCTCAACTTCTCTAGTTTTCCTTCATAATTCAAGCTCCATCCCTGGAACCATTCATATAAACCATTGCAGCACATCCTTCCTATTGTGCGGCATCCAGAACTGTACACAATATTTCAACTAAGGTCTAACTAGAGCATCATACCCAGTTCATCAATACCCCTCTGCTCTTATGCACCCTTTAGAATAATACCCTTTGTTTAATACTGGCTGTCCCTGACTGTTGTGTCAAAATGTATCACCTCACACTTCTCCGCATTGAACTTCACTTGTCACCCAATCTTGCACTCCACAAACTTGTCAACATCGCTTTGAAGTCTCACTATCCTCCTCACAATTTACAATTCAGGCAAATTTTGTGTTGTCTACAAACCTTGAAATTGTCTCCTGTGCACCAAGATGTAGACCATTTATTGGTATATGTAGAAGTGCACGGATCTCAATACTAACCCCTGGGCCATTCCACGTCAAACATTTTAGCCTGAAAGATATCCTTTAACTATTACTTTCTGTTTCTTATCCCTCACCCAGTATTTTATCCAACTTGCTCAAGTTTCTTTTTATCACTGACCTCACTGGCCTGAATTTATAAGCTAATTTGCTAAATCAAATTTTAAAATTAGAAAAAGCCTACATTGACTCTGGAAGCAATGACCAACAAATTTGCAAATCTTCCTTTTGTTGTTCACAGCATCCAATAATGGTCACATTATTATTAATTTCACATGTGATCTACTTAACTAAGTTGCCAAACCATTTAGAAAATAAGAATATGGCATGAATACAGTTATCAGTGCACTCAAAATAGTGTGTAGCAGAATTTTAACCATGCTTACTTCCCTGCAATATTAATAAAGTTCAAGATTAAGTGAGTTGAACCCTTATCATTGGGTCATATGGAATTCTCCTCTCTTGTGTTATGATAAATATAAATGATTGATTGGTTTGTTGCATTCACTTTTCTAAGTCATAACTATAATCACTAATAAACAAGATGCAAAGATTAATTTCCACTGGAGTTTGACCCAGTACCTTTCGGTCTGGGCAATAATTGTCAACCTGAAAAAGTGATTTACAAAGCAGTTATTGGCAAATATTCACACTCTGTGTGTCAGTAATAGGCTGTCAGTATTCTTAACATACAGCTTGTTTGATGCATGCTATAGTATTGAGCAAAAGTAGACTTGCATCAATATAGCACTTTACACAGCCACTAACATTACCAAATATGTTGCTGCCAACTTTTTAAAATTCAGCCACTGCTGTAAGTCCCAAGGCAGCCTGTTTATATGATGTTCACAGAAGCAGCAATTTGATAATCATAAGATCACGGAATCCCTACAGTGCAGAAAGAGGCCATTCAGCCCATATTGACACTGAAAAGAGCATTCACCGACCCAATCCCCCACAACCCCACATTTATTATGACTAATCCACCTAGCTTAACACATCCCTGAACACTGTAGACAATCCACCTAATCTGCTTATATTTTGACTGTGAGAGGAAACCCATGCCGACACAGGATGAACATGCAATTCCAGAGAGCTGCCTAAGGCGGAATCAAACCCAGGTCCTTGGCGCTGTGAGGCAGCAGTACTAACCACTGAGCCACAGTGCCACCCAATGATAAGATTTGTTTTGTGATGTTAATTGAGGAATAACTATTAGTCAGAACATAAGTGATAACTCATCTGCTGTTCTTCAAAAGTGCTGTGGGATTTTTCATTTCCATTTGAGCGAGCAGATATAGACTCAGTTCATTATCACATCTGATAGAGGACACACCTAACAGTGCAGCATTCCCTTAGTACCTTGTACTACATTTGGGTGTCAACACTAATCTTTGTGCTCCAGTTCTGGGGTGGAACTTGAACTCAAATCTACAGGCTAGAGATTAGAGGGACACCAAGTGAGCTACAGCTGAACAGGATGATATATCACAATAAGGAAAAACAAAACATTTGATGGTTGTTAATGAAAAATGAAAGACAGGGAAAGTTCTACACACTATGATACTGTGTGCAACAATTTCTCACCCAAAATGAAGTGATCGCTAAGGGAAGATATAAAATTAGATTACAATTAATCCTGTGAAGGATAGCTAAGCGACAGTGCAACTCGTAGAGAACTTTCCGTGAAAGTTTAAGATCTTAACTTAAGAGTTAAGTTAAGATCTTAACTTAACTCTTGTCCTGTATCCTTCACAAGCCTGTCCAAACCAAAAAAGAAGTAAGAATATAGGAGGATGGTGGACTCTGCAATTAGATTCCAGTAACATTTAAAAGGATAAATCCAGTAAAGATCTATCATAGACAAGTTGTCAAATACAGAAAATAATGTTTTACAAATGAGAAGTACTTCTTGCTACAAATTAATTTGAGAGATACATGAATAAAGGAAGCCTAAGATAAAGTCAGAGAAGGAGTCGGTTTCAAATCATTGAGTTTATTATCAATTCACTATTAACAATACAGAATGCCTGTCAAACTCATTTAAATTGTTCAAGTAATTTAATGACTTTTGCGCTATTAAAATAAATGACTACTTATAACTGAGGGGAAAGTTTTAAATGATTGTTCTGTGGGCAAGATGGGAGTGATGGAATGAGCAAATATATTAAATGCAGAATAGTTATTATGAATGGAGGACCAAAGTCACTGGCTTTAGAAACACCCGTGCATTATTCTATGGAACACCATATGGACAGTACAGAGGGAACAGAAGTAAATTTGGACTTTTTTTTGTTTTTAAGTCATGGGAATCACTGGTTGAGACAGTATTTATTGTCCATCACCAGTTTTCTTCCAGAATTTGGTGGCAAGTCTTTGGAATTTTGAAATAAAAATAAAAGTTGCTGGAAAATCTCAACAGATCTGTTAGCATCTGTGTGGAGAGAAACTAAGTTAATATTTTGTTTCACTGTGACTCTTGTTTGGAACTTAATTCAGAGCATTCTTCGCAATCTTTAGTTGGAGGAAATTATAGCTGATCCAAGTATGAATGTCAAACAAACAGTCAGGCAACACAGAGTTAATGGAGGCAGTGATAGAGGTGTGGTCAACATATTTGGTAGCTTATGTATTTAAATTCTGGAACCAAAATCAATCAGAAAGTATATAATGAACCTAAGTTGGGTCACTGGAATAGGAGCAGCAGGAAAAGCCATTTCTACACTTATTCTGATGGTGATTGAAACAATTTTCAGAGAAACCAAGCAATAAAATTGCAACACAGCTGGAGTATGGAAGCTAGATGTTGAGCAGGATGATTTGGTCAGTCATAGCTAAGGTGACAGAGGGGTCGGGAAAAGATAACACACCATGATTCCAGTCAGAGTATCTCATTTGTGACTTGTATGAGGTCCATTTGATTTACAAGGATGTTGCCAGGGTTGGAGGATTTGAGCTATGGGGAGAGGCTGAACAGGCTGGGGCTGTTTTCCCTGGAGTGTTGGAGGCTGAGGGGTGACCTTATAGAAGTTTACAAAATTATGAGGGGCATGGATAGGGTAAATAGGCAAAGTCTTTTCCCTGGGGTCGGGGAGTCCAGAACTAGAGGGCATAGGTTTAGAGTGAGAGGGGAAAGATATAAAAGAGACCTTCAGGGCAACTTTTTTCACACAGAGGGTGGTACGTGTATGGAATGAACTTGGTGGAGGCTGGTACAATTGCAACATTTAAGAGGCATTTAGATGGGTATATGAATAGGAAGGGTATGGAGGGTGCTGGCCGGGTGCTGGCAGGTGAGACTAGATTGGGTTGGGCTATCTGGTCGGCATGGACGGGTTGGACCAAAGGGTCTGTTTCCATGCTGTACATCTCTATGACTCTATGACTCTATTTCAATGCAGTTACAGGTGCAGTGACCTGATACAAAGATGAGCATAGATATAGAAATTGATAGCACGTTCAGAGACCTTGGAAAGAAAAGGGTAGTTCGCAAATAAGTTGGATATTTGGTTTCAGAGTAATCCTGCATTAATGAGATGTTGTGCAAAAAGTGAAGCCCAACAGTGAAGAAAGACTGTAATATACAAGTTGTGGCTTAATATTTGTATACTGACAAGCTTTTTTATTTTTCAGCATTTTATACAGTTTTAATCTGTTAAATAGCGTTTGAGGTTGAAGAGTTTTGAGTTTTTTGGAGTGTGATTTTGTGTTGCTGAAGGAGACATGTCAGCTCAAGGACTACAGTGAAGACAGTCGTAATTTGCACTGATCTCCTTTCATAAATTCAGGACATGACAAAAGCACTTTGGATCAATGCAAACATTTGGAAATGTCATTTTTAGTTTATTTGTTCTTGTATCAATTGTGTGCATTACTAACTAAACCAACATTTTTTGTCCAGTCCTAATTGCACTTGAGAAGTGATGCCATCGAGTCATGGCATATGACAGTAGAGAAAGAGACCCTTTGTTACATCATGTCTGCACCTGTCACTGATCACCTATCTAATTCCCAGCACTTGGCCCACAGCCTTGGAAGCCATGGCATTTCAAACATTCACCTATGTACTTCTTAACTGTAAGCTGAGTTCAGATACCCATCACCCACCATTGTGATGAATAAAATTCTTCTTAAATCCCCACTGAACTAATAGTCCCTTATCTTAAATCTATGCCCCTAAAAAATTATAGACCTCAGTAATGTCCTCCAATGAAGAGAAAGTGAGGACTGCAGATGCTGGAGATCAGAGATAAAACTATAGCGCTGGAAAAGCAAAGCAGGTCAGGCAGTATCCAAGGAGCAGGAGAGTCATCAGGAATTCCTGATGAAGAGCTTATGCGCGAAACGTGGACTCTCCTGCTCCTCGGATGCTCACTGACCTGCTTTGCTTTTCAGCACCACACTTTTGACTCAGTAAGGTCCCCCCTCAGTCTTCTCTGGTCGAAGGAAAATAACCTCGGCCTCTGTTGTCTCTCTTCATAACTAAAACACTCCAGCTCAGGCAACATTCTGGTGAATCTCCTCTACATCTTCTCCTATCTAATCATATTCTTCCTACACAGTGGTAATCAAAACAGCACACACTACTCCAGTTGTAGCCTAGCCAATGTCTCACATACAGTTCTATCAAAACCTCCCTGTTCTTGTATTCAATGCCTCAACTAATAAAAATAATTACCCCATATCCCTAATGCCTTCTTAATCACATTATCTACCTGTCCTGCTGCCTTCGAGGTCTCATGGATATTCACAGCTAGGTTCAACTGATCGTCTGTACTTTCAAGGTTCTACCATTCTATGTATACTCCTTTGCTTTGTTAGTCCTCCCAAAATGTATCATTTCACACTTACACGATTAAGTGCTATTTGCCACCATTTGCCACCATTCAACCCATCTGACTTATCGTCCTAAAGTTGAAAGCATCCCTCCTCAATACTTATTATACCAGTACTTTTTTTGTGTCTTGTATGAACTTACTGATTAAAAACTGCAGGACTGAGCTCCCCTTTCCGTAACTTAAGTTATCTTAATAAAACAAAATTTTAAGCCAATTGAAATAATTTTCTAAATTATTTAGGTTTCCTATACTATTTACTTCATGCCTCCCTTGACAAGTCAGCTGCTCCATCCATGCCCACAAATTCCCTCTTTCCCTATGCTAGTTAGAATTCATGCTTTTCAAAAAACAATCACTAGGATTGAAACACGGTCCCAAAAAGTGCTTCTGACCCCTCCAGGCTGTTATTTCAATGTACGATTTAAGTGCAGTGGCGCAGTTGAATCTGTGTCTGGATCCCATGAGAATCTATGGATTGGGGAGATGGGGGGAGGTGGTGATGTAAAGGCTGTCAATCTGTGCTTCTCTTTATTAATTGCTCAGCAAGACTACTGCCACTAGATTGAGTCAGGTCTTCCTGGAAGGTGAGCAGCTTCTTGAACCACTGCTGTCAAAATGGGGTGGTGCTAGGTTCATCTACTGTACTGTTAGGAAGAGAATTCCAGCACTTTGATAGAAACAGCAAAGGAATGGCTGCTATATATTTCCAGTCAGGATAAAATGTGGCTATGAGGAGGTTGGTGTTCCCAGGTATCTGCTGCCATTGTTCTTCTAGCTGTTAGATGTTGTAGGTTTGGGAAGGGCTGTCAAATGAACCTGAATGAATTTCTGTAGTGGACCTTCTAAATGTTACACATTGCTGTCACTGTGCATTGGTAGTGGAGGGAGTGAACGGTGAAGGTAGTATGTTGGATGCCAATCAAGTGGGCAACTTTATCCACAATGGTGTCAAGCTTCTTGAGTGTTGAAGCCCCCTCTCCTCTCCATGACAAGAGAGTATTCCACTTTGCTCTTGACTTGTACCTTGTAAACAACTTTAGGAAATCAGAGGCTGCAGAAATTCCTAACCTCTAACCTGCATTTATAGCTACAGTGTTTGTATGACTGGTCCAGTTCAGTTTCTAATCAATGGTAACCTCAGGATGTTGATAGTGGCTGTATATTTAAGCAGTAGTGATCCTCTAAAGTGGCCAAAACAGGCTTTGAGTTGACACATAAGTTTTGCACTCATTTTGTGCATGATACATTTTGATAAAAGAGTTGAAAAAACGCAGAATTGTTACCCAAAGTTTACAAAGCAGCTGATTGCTTCTTGAAGTACCTATCACTACCCATTATAGAAACACAACAGTAGAACACCAGGTTATAATCCAACAGGCTTAATTGGAAGCACTAGCTTTCAGAGCGCTGCTCCTTCATCAGGTGATATGAAGTGCACGATTGTAAGACACAGACTTTATAGCAAAAGTTTACAGTGTAATGTAACTGAAATTATACATTGAAAAAAGTCTTGAATGTTGTCTGTTGTTTCCACTTGCGTTGTCAAGCCTTTTCTTTGTGGACTGCAGTTGCTATTTGAGAATTTGTTTTGCCTGATGCAAGTTCAGCTGAGATTTGTTCCTTAAGAGCTTTTAGCTTGTTTGAAAGCCTCTGGTTTTATTTGCTGGATGTTTCTGATTTTGTGAAGGTTTCAGCCTACTGGTGGTGCTATGTATATTTTTCTTCCTAACATGATGTAATAATTTTCCAACCACTTCAACTTCCTTTTAGCTTTTGTTTTCTTGGAAACCCGGGCCTCTTTCATTTGCAGCTTCAATGGTTGTTTGGTTTCTTCTATGTCTCGGTTTGAATTCTTTTACTAGAGTTTATTTTCTGAAAGGGCTGTCTCCTGAGTGATTTTCAATTCCTTGTGTATGCTGTGCATCTGTAACTGTTTTAGCAGGATTGTCATTTTCTCCAGTAGCACTTTGAGATTAGGGAAAGTGATGGTGCAGTTGTATTGTCACTCAACCAACAATCCAGAGACCCAGGATATGTTCTGGGGACCTGTATTTGAATACCATCACGATGATTTTATTATGATTAAATGGTGAAATTTGAATCCAGTAAGTGTCTGGGATTAAAAGTCTGATGATAATCATGAAGCCATTGCCATTTAAACAAAAGCATCTGGTTTATTAATGCCCTTTCGGGAAGGAAAGTTGCTGTCCTTACCTGTCTGGTTGTCTCTTAACCACCTTCTGAAATGGCCTAGCAAACTATTCAGTTGTAACAATTGCTAAGAAGTCTGAGAAAAGAAATGCTACTGCACAAAGCACTTGGCATCGACCTAGGCACTGGGAAATGCTAATGGAAAAAACAGCCATGTGGACCTGCAAAGACGTCCTGACTAACATCAGGGGCTAGTGCCAGAATTTGGAGAGCTGTCACACAGCCTAGTCAATCAACAGCCTAACATGATCATGGCTTACAGGCAATATTGAAAACACCACCATCACCATCCCTGAATTTGTCCTTCCTACCGGCTGAACAGGTCCAGCAGAGATGGCACACATGGTATATAATCGAGAGGGAATTGCCATGGGAATCCTCAGCATTGTTTCTAAATAGTGTCATGGTATCAGGTCAAATATTTGCAAGGAAACCTCCTGCGATTTATCACATATTGTCCTCCCTGAGCTGATGAATTAGTAGTCATCCATGTTGAACAATACTTGGAGGAAGCATAGAAGGTGACAAGTATGCAGAATGTACTCTGTGTGGAAGATTTCAGTGTCCACCACCAGGAATGGCTCAGCAATAGCACTACTGATGGTGCTGGTCAAGCCCCAAAGAACATAGCTGCTAGACTGGGTCGGTCGCAGGTGGTGAGGAGAAAACATAGCAGAGATCATCCTCACCAATCCACTTTGCTGCAGATACATCAGTCCATGACAATGTCCCTAAGAGTGACCACCACACAGTCCTTGGGTTGTGTGGCTTCCATCATGCTAAATGGGGCAGACTTCAAACTGATCCAGAAATTCAATACATGGTGCTGTGGGCCTTCAGCAGCAATTGAAGCATACTCCAATGCAATCAGCAACTTCATGGCCCTACTCAACCATTACCATCAACCATTATCTTCGATTATTAACTTCAAGCCAAGGGATCAAACCAGGCTCAGTGAAGAGTACAAGAGGTCATGCCAGAGCAGCACCATGCATATCTAAAAGCTACAAAGCAGGACTATTTGCATGCTATACAATGGAAATAGCAAATGATAGATAGAGTTAAGTGATCCTGCAACCAGAGGATCAGAGCTAAGCTCTACACTCCTACTACATCTAATCATGACTGATGCTGGACTCTGGACTATTAAACAGCTCACTGGAGAAGAAAGTTCCAAAAATATCCCCATCTCAGTGACTTTGTGGGGGCAGCACATCAGTACATAAAATAAAGCAACATTCATCAGCCAGAAGTGTTGACTGGATGACCCATCTCAGCTTCCTCCAGAGGTCCCAGCATCACCATTGCCAGTCTTTAGCTAATTTCATCCATTTCACGTGATATCATGAGACAGTTAGAGGTACTGGATACTGCAAAGTAATTGGGCCTTGAAAGAGTGATTTTTAACACTTTAATCCCTCTTCCAGACCAGACGAGACTTGTTTCTTAGTTCCAAGCTTTATTCATATATGCATGGGAGGTGTACCCATCAAACATAGTTCACAATTCGAACTTTATCACAAAACCCATGATTTTATATTATTTTTCTGGATAGTAAGTTTCCAATCAAAAGATTATGCATTTACTCACCAGTATCTCTATCCAACAGTATTCACAAAATTTATATTCCAAGTATTTACACATGGCTATACTATCCAATAATAATTAAACTAGAACACATGATTAAAATATCCAACCATATCATAACACGTTCTCATTTTCTAACTCTAAGAACGTACTTGTGATTATCAGAAATTCTTTGAGGCCCTGACAATTCTGGCAATAGTAGAGTCAACCCGACCATGCCGACCAGGTTTCTCAAATTAAACTAGTACCATTTGCCTGCATTTGGCTCATATCCCTCTAAACCTTTCCTATTCATGAACGTATCAAATATCTTTTAAATATTGTAACTGTACTTGCACCACTTTCTCTGGCAGCTCATTCCATATACTCACCACCCTCTATGTGAAAAAGCTGCCCCTCAGGTCCATTTTAAATCTTTCTCCTTTCACTTTAAAAACAAGTGCCCTAGTTTTGAACAGCCCTACAAGTCAGTGAAAAGACCTTTGCTAATTACTTTATCTACGCTCCTCATGATTTTGTAGACCTGTACGGTCACCTGTCAACCTCCTACAATCC
Source organism: Chiloscyllium plagiosum (assembly GCF_004010195.1). Classification (NCBI taxonomy): domain Eukaryota; kingdom Metazoa; phylum Chordata; class Chondrichthyes; order Orectolobiformes; family Hemiscylliidae; genus Chiloscyllium; species Chiloscyllium plagiosum. Next base: position 74,250,467 of record NC_057718.1, on the reverse strand, counting down.
AGGGAAAAGGTCCCAGCCTTTCCAGCCTCTACTATAACTCAAACACTCCATTCCAAACATCCTGGTAAATCTTTTCTGAACTCTCTCCAATTAAATAATATCCTTCCTCTAGCAGGATGATCAGAACAGTACACAGTACTACAAAAGTGGCCTTACCAACAGCCTGTGTAACCTCAACATGATGTTCCAATTCCTGTACTCAATGGTCTGAGCAATGAAGACAAGCATGTTAAATGCCTTCTTAACCAGCCTCTCTACCTATGACACAACTTTCAAAGAACTATGTACCTGAACCGCTAGGTCTGTCTGTTCAACAGTACTACCTACGGCCTTACTATTAACTGTATAAGTTCTGCCCTTGTCTATTTTACCAAATGCAATACCTTGCATTTATCCAAATTTAACTCGAGCTGCCACTCCTCAGTCTATCCAATTGATCAAGATCCCTTTTGTAATCTTAGATAATCTTCTTCACTGCCACAATACCACCAATTTTGATGTCATCCACAAAATTACTAATTATGCCTCCTAAATTCTCATTCCAAATCATTTTATATAAATAGCAAATAACAGTGGAATTAGTACTGATCCCTGTGGAACATTGCTGGTCACAGACCAAAGCCAACCCTCACAATCACCCTCTGTCTCTTACCAAAAAGCCACAAAGTTATGCAGCATGGAAATAGTCCCTTCGGTCCAACTAGTCCATGCCATCCATGTTTCCAAACTAAACTAGTCCTACCTGCCTGCATTAGGTCCATATTCCTCCAAATCTGTCCTGTTCATGCAGTTATCCAAATGCCTTTTCAATGTTATGTTACATAATTCTTTGAAATTTGCATCACAGGTGGTTAAGAAGGAGTTTATTTTGCTTATCTTCATTGCTCAGACCTCTGAATATAGGTATTGGGACATCATGTTGAGTTTGTGCAGGACGTAAGTGAGGCCTCTTCTGGAGTACTGTTTGCTGTTCTGGTTGCCCTGTTAAAGGAAGGATATTATTACACTGGAGAGGATTCAAACGATTTACCAGGAATGGAGGGTTTGACTTATAAAAGTAGACGGATAGACTAGGACATTTTTCATTGGAGTGTAGGTGGTTGAGGGGTGACCTTATAAGGGACATAGAAAATGTCAAAAGCAAAAGTCTTTTTCCTAAGATGGAGGAGTTCAAAATTAGGGGACAAATTTTTAATGTGAGAAGAGAAAGATTTAAAAAAAAACACGAGGGTCCGTGTATGGAATGAGTTTCCAGAGGAAGTCATGGATTCAGATATATTTAGTATTCAGTTGGCAAGCTCTCCCTGACTCCCATGTGATCTAACTTTACTACGTAGTCTACTGGGTGAAATTGTGCCTCAGTGATTAGCACTGCTGCCTCACAGCACCAGGAACCTGGTTCAACTCCACCCTTGGGCAGCTGTCTGTGTGAAGTTTGCAGATTCTCCCTGTGTCTGTGTTTCCTTCCACAGTCCAAAGATGTGCAGGTTAAGTGGAAATGCTAAATTGCCCATAGCATTCTGGTAGTGTGCTGGCGAGGTGGATTGGCCATGGCAAATGCAGGGTTATATGGATAAGGTAGGGGATGAGTTTGGGTGGGATCATCTTTGGAGGGACAATGTGACTTCTGCCCTCAATCAGCTTTTGAAAGGTCTTGCCTAATACCGTCAAAATTAGCCTTCTTCCAATTTAGAACTTCAACTTTTAGATCTAGTCTATCCTTTTCCATCATTATTTTTAAACTTATAGAATTATGGTCACTGGCCCCAAAGTGCTCCCCCACTGAAGTCTCAGTCACCTGCCCTGGCTTATTTCCCAACAGTAGGTCAAGTTTTGCACTTTCTCTAGTCGGTACATCCATGTATTGAATCAAAACATTTTTCCTGTATTCACTTAACAAATTCCTCTCCATCTAAACCCTTAACTGGCAGTCCCAGTCTATGTTTGGAAAGGTAAAATCCCCTACCATAACTACCCTACTATTCTTACAGATAACTGAGGTCTCCTTACAAATTTGCTTCACAATTTCCCTGTGACTATTAAGGGTCTATAATACAATCCCAGTAAGGTGATCATCCCTTTCCTATTTCTCAGTTTAACCCAAATAACTTCTCTGGATGTATTTCCAGGAATATCCTCCCTCAGTACAGCTGTAATGCTATCCCATATTAAAAATGCAACTCCCCCTCCTCTCTTGCCTCCCTTTCTATTCTTCCTGTAGCATTTGTATCCTGGAACATTAAGCTGGCAGTCCTATCCATCAGTGAGCTATGTTTCTATAATTGCTATGATATCCCAGTCCCATGTCCCTAACCATGTTCATTTGCCTACCCTGTTAGGCCTCTTGCATTGAAATAATTGCAGTTTAATTTATCAGTCCTGCCTTGTTTTCTGCTTTGTCCCTGCCTGCCGTGACTATTTAACTCACTTCTTCCATCAACTGTACCAGTCTCAGATTGATTGGCACCATATCCACAAACATTCACTGCTTCCATCATTGATGCTTAGCAGCCGCAGTGTGTATCATCTACAAGATATATTTCAGAAATTCATATTGACTCCTTAAGACAGTACCTCTCCAAGCCACTCACACTGACTTGGAAATATGACGCATTCCGTGAGTATCACTGGGTCAAGTATTGAAACTGGTTCTAACAACATTATGGGTCTACCTACTCCAAATGGACTGCAGAGATTCAAGAAGGCAGCATACCACCACTTTCTTGAAAGAACTGGAGATGGTCAATAAATGGTGGTCCAAGTAGTGATGTCCACATCTTATGAAATTTTTTTTCAAGGCACAGATTCTATAATTGCTGCTGAGTTTGATCTGTATTATATGTAAGTTGCTCTGGGCCTTTCTATAAATAGGCAACCTTTTCTTTAGATTAATGATAGAGAGCTTGTCATACATCCTGCTTCCATTCTTACTCTTTCAGCTCTCGCAGAGAGATATGGACAGGTTGAACTAGTGAGCAAAAATTTAACACATCGAATATATTACAGTGAAATGTGAGGTCATGCACTTTGTCTGGAAGAACAAAGACGCTGAATATTATTTAAATGGAGAAAGACTGTAGAAAGCTATGGAGCAGAGTGTTTTGGGAGTCAGATTTTGTAGATAATAGAGAAGACAAGTATAATTTAGGCCTTTATTTCAAAGAAAATGCAGTATAGAACTAGGACAATTTTGCTGAAACTAAGACACTAGTCAGACCATTGTCAGAACAGTTTTGGGCCCCTTATCTAAGGAAGAATATACTGCCATTGGAGGGCGTCCAGAGAAGATTTGCTAGGCTGATACTGGAGGGATTGTTTGCTTTGGACATAGCTAATCTAGAAACTAAAGCTCCAGGCAGTGTTTAAACATTTTGTATTTTGTTAGGAGATCTGCTGTGTCCCAACTTAAATTACACAATGTTGTGTACATCTTGACAATATGCTTTTAAGATTTCCTTTCTTGCTATTGCTCGAGCATATTCCCTGATCATTTGCCTTTCTTACGTAAGAATGAACAAAGACTTAAAAGGCTGGCTCATATACTTTAGCACTAAGACTTTTGACCATGTGTTCTATCTGTTGACTTGTACAAGTATGATAGATCTCATTGCCTCCCTTGCCTCCCTTTCTATTCTTCCTGTAGCATTTGTATCCTGGAACATTAAGCTGGCAGTCCTATCCATCAGTGAGCTATGTTTCTATAATTGCTATGATATCCCAGTCCCATGTCCCGAACCACTGTTCACCATGTCATGTTAATGATACTGGTATAATAATTATTCTCTAGAGATAGTTAACTCTATGAGTTATATTATTTAGAGCAGTAGAGACATTATCAGTTAAGAATTAGATATTACCACAATTTACTGATTTCTTTGTCTGCACCTTGCAGACCCACAGGACTCTGACTGCTGGCGACATAGTATAAACATAACAAAGGAATCCGGGTTTAAGTCTCACTTGCTCCAGAGGTGTGTAATAATATAACAGGTTAATTAGAAACTTATCTATAAACATAAGACATGTGTCTTTGAAGGTGAAATCTGTTTAAAGCACGGTACGCAATTAGCAACTTACACAATGATCATGCCAAATTCTAGATCCTTCATGGTTCATTCGTATTACGTACAATGAATAAACATTAACATTATTACTATTGAACTGTACTTCATGATTCAGCGCTTCCAGAAGATGAGAGCCTCATTAGCATTGCACTAAAATGTTCTTGAGACTGATCCAGTACTGAGAGGAAAATGGCATCCTGCTATCATTGATGCAACATCAATACTGTTTGAATTCTCAGTACTCAGTTAAAGGCTTTGTAGGTAAGAAACAGACACAAAAGCTTTAATTATTCTTCACATCCTGCAACAGCTTATTGTTATTATTTCAGTATTAATTACAAATACTGTTCTGCTCCCACTGTATTGTTCACATGGTACTTTGCTGCAATATAGGATGCATATGAGTTTTTAAGACAGTTTACTGTTGTTCCTTGGCCTTTATGCTACATGTCATTGGGACTGTGTTATAGACCCCCAAACAGCCAACGTGAGCTAGAGGAGCAGATGTTTAGTGAGATTGCAGATATCTGGAGGAATAATAGCATAGAATTGGTTGAAGATTTTAATTTTCTGGGCCACCCAGAGGTGAAGGGTCACAACATGGTGGAATTTGCCAAATCTGTCCAAGAAAGTTTCCTAAGTCAATATGTAAAGGGAGAGTGCAACACTGGTCCTCCTCTTAGGAAACAAGGTTGGGCAAGTGACTGAAGTGTCAGTCAGAGAGTACTTTGGCTCCAGTGACCATAACTCTCTTAGTTTTATCAGAGTTATGAATAAAGATAGGATAGGTCCACACGTTCAGGTGCTGAACTGGAGTAGGGCCAATTTTGGGGCCATGAGGCAGGATCTAGCAGAGGTTACTTGGGTGAGTCTGTTTAAATGAAAAGGAATAGAGGCTTTTAAAAGTGTGATATCAAGAGTCCAGAGACAATATGTCCCTCATGGGTTGAAGGGAGAAGCTGTCAAGTTTTGGGAGCCTAGCCGATGAGGGATATTGAGGCTCTGGAGAGGAAAAAGAAGAAAGCATACATTTGGTTTAAGCTATTGGGCTAGGATGAATCCTTAGATGACTATAAAAAGTGCAAGGGCACACTTAAGAGTGAAATCAGAAGAGAAAAAAAGAAGGAATGAGATGGATTTGACAGATAAGGTTAAAGATAATCCCAGAAAGGTCTATTGCTATATTAAGAGTAAAAGCACGGCTAAGGAAAGATCAGCATGTCTGTCTATGTCTGGAGCCAAAGGAGGTGAGGGAGATTTTTAATGTATATTTCTCCTTCGTGTTTACTGGAGAGAGTCATGAATGCTAAGGAAATAAGTGGCGATGTTTTGGTCACATACATATTACCAGAGAGGAGGTGTTTGCAGCCTTAAAGCGCATTGGGGTCGATAAATCCCCTTGGCCTGATCTAGTCCATCCTCAGATATAATGCAACTTGTTGGACTTGTTGGGCCGAAGGGCCTGTTTCCACACCGTAAGTAATCTAACTTGCAAGCTAGAGAAGAATTTGCAGAGGCTCTTGCAGAGATTTTTACTTCATCTTTAGCCACTGGTGAAGTTCTGGAAGACTGGAGGGTGGCTAATGTTGTTCCATTGTTCAAGAAAGATAGCAAAAACAAACCAGGGAATGCCAAGCCACTGAGCCTATAATCAGTAATATGTAAGTTGATGGAGAGGATACTGAGGGACAGGATCAACCAACATTTGGATAGTCAAGGTCTGAATAGGGATAGTCAACATGGATTAACGTGCCAGAACTCATGTCTGACAAATCTTTTAGAGTTTTTCAAAGAGGTAACCAAGAGGATAGATGAGGGTAGGGTAAAGGATGTTGTCTATAAGGCCTTTGACAAGGTCTTGCACAGCGGGCTAGTCATGAAGGTTAGGTCGCATGGGATCTGGGGAGACTCATAGAATCATAGAATCCCTAGAATTCCTACAGTGTGGAAACAGGTCCTTTGGCCTAACAATCCAGCTAATTGGATTCAAAATTGACTCAATGGTAGGAAGCAGAGGGTGATGGTTGAAGGTAGTTTCTTGGACTTGAGGCCTGTGACTAGTGGTGTCCCACACAGGGGTCGGTACTAGGACCTTTAATATTTGTTATTTACATAAATAATTTGGATGTGAATATACAAGGCACGATTAGTAAGTTTGCGGATGATGCAAAATTAGGAGGTATCATTGATAGTTAGGCAGGTTATCAAAACTTACAGAGGGATCTTGATCAGGTGGGGAAGAGGGCTGAGGATTGGAAAATGCAAGTCAGTACAGATAAGTTGCATTTTCGAAAGGCAAACTAAGGTAGGACTTATACAGTTAATGGTAAGGTCCTGATGAGTGTTGTGGCACAGAGGACTTAGGAGTACAAGTACACAATTCTTTGAAGGCGGCGTCACACGTGGTGAATAAGGCATTTAGCATGCTGGCCTTCATTGGTCAAGGAATTGAGTGTAGGAGTTGGGACGTTGCTATGATGTTGCTACGACTATAGGTCTGAGTTATAGGGAGATGTTGGCCAGGATAGGACTTTATTCCTTGCAGCATAAGAAAATGAGAGGTGACCTTATTGAGGTGTATAAAATCATGAGGTGCATAGATGGGATGAATGCATAAGGTCTTTTTTTCCGCAGAGATGGGGAGTCAAAAGCTAGAGAGCATAAGTTTAAGGTTAGAGGGGAACTGAGGAGCAACTTCCTCACGCAGAAAGTGTTGCTTATATGTAACGGGCTACCAGAGAAAGTGATTGAGACAATAACAATAACATTTAAAACATATTTGGATAGGTGCATGGATAGAAAGTGTGTAGAATGATATGGACCAAATGAGGACAATTGGAATTAGCTGAGTAGATGCCATGGTCAACATGGACCAGTTGGACTGAAGGGCCTGTTTCTATGCTGTATTACTCTATGACTCTATGACTGAATGTACTTCCTCACCACTACCTTTCCCACAGCAAAACTTCATCATCTTACATCCAAGTACACTTAATGGTAAAATCCTAGGGAGTGTTGCTGAACAAAGAGACCTTGGAGTGCAGGTTCATAGCTCGTGGAAAATGCAATCACAGGTAGATAGATGTTTGGTATGCTTTCCTTTATTGGTCAGAGTATTGAGTACAGGAGTTGGGAGGTCATGTTGTGGCTGTACATTGGTTAGGCCACTGTTGAAATAATGCATGCAATTCTGGTCTCCTCCCTATTGGAAAGATGTTGTGAAACTTGAAAAGGTTCAGAAAAGATTTAGAAAGATGTTGCCAGGGTTGGAGGACTTGCCAGGGAGAGGCTGAACAGGCTGGGGCAATTTTCCCTGGAGCGTCAGAGGCTGAGGGGTGACCTTATAGAGGTTTACAAAGTTGTGAGGCGTATGGATAGAATAAATAGACAAAATATTTTTGCTAGGGTGGGGGAGTCCAGAACTAGAGGGCATAGGTTTAGGGTGAGAGGGGAAAGATATAAAAGAGATCTAAGGGGCAACTTTTTTGCACAGAGAGTGGTATGTGTATGGAATGAGCTGCCAGAGGAAGTGGTGGAGGCTGGTACAATTACAACGTTTAAAAGGCATTTGGATGAGTATATGAATAGGAAGGATTTGAAGGGATATGGGCTGGGTGTTGGCAGGTGGGACTAAATTGTGTTGGGATATCTGGTCAGCATAGACAGGTTGGACTGAAGGGTCTGTTTCCATGCTGTATATCTCTATGACTCTATTTGATCCGTAGTCAGTATTTAGGGAGGTGAATAAGAAATTAGCAAGTTTGACTGCAACTAAGTAATATCTAGCTTAATTTTGGTGAGGTATAACTGAGATGAGAAATGGAAGGTGACAGTAGATGAGAGTATGGCTGGAGAAAAAGTGCAGGAGAGGTAGCTTTAAATACTTAGGGCATTGGGATAGGCATGGGGGTGAAAGTGTGACCTTTATATATGCAAAGACGATGCACCTAAACCACGCCAGGACTTATTTCCTTTCAGGTTAATTTGCTAATGCTGTTTTTGAGGGTTTAAACTAATTTGACATGGATCTGGAAGCCAGGAGGTAATATCAGAGGGGAATACAAAAGTGCAAAAAATTTTGGGAGCTAGGCAATGGGTTTGGTGTAAAAAAGAAAGTAATTGATCTAAATTAGGGCTATGGTGCAGTAATGGGAACGTACAAGTGTAGAAAATAAAGTTGCTGACCTGTAGATGCAGTTAGCCACATGGTAATATGCTACAAAGAATCTCTTTACAGAGATTGGACATAAAGAACAGTAAAACTTGATATTAAATTTTCTTGATAATAGGTGTTCAGGAATGACAGCATAATCTAAGGTGAGTGTTCTGAAGAAACAAGATATCCCAGAAAGGTCAAGCATAGATTTTATTTGGCTCGAGCTAAGGAACAAAACGGCACAATGACATTACTAAGACTGGCCACTATCCAATAGCAGTGATTGTGAGGAACAAATTTGATAGAAAATTACAAACAAGTTCAAGAATTATCATGTAGTTACAATGAGGAAATATTAAATCCTGATTTGGATAATATAAAAGGCGGAAAGGGACTAGAATTATGGGCGTCACGGTGGCACAGTGGTTAGCACTGCTGCCTCACAGCGCCGGAGACCCGGGTTCAATTCCCGCCTCAGGCGACTGACTGTGTGGAGTTTGCACGTTCTCCCCGTGTCTGCGTGGGTTTCTTCCAGGTGCTCCGGTTTCCTCCCACAGTCCAAAGATGTGCAGGTCAGGTGAATTGGCCATGCTAAATTGCCCGTAGCCTTAGGTAAGGGATAAATGTAGGGGTATGGGTGGGTTGCGCTTTGGTGGGTCGGCATGGACTTGTTGGGCTGAAGGGCCTGTTTCCACACTGTAATGTAATCTAATCTAATCTAATTCTTAGTGCGTTCAGGCTGTCTTTAGACAAGGCAGAATTTCGACACCTTCAGGTATATTTCCACATAATGGATAGGTGAGGCAAACAAATCCATAACTCCTTGGACGATGGAAGAGTTAGAGATTAAGATGAAGCTGAAGAAGTGTGCTTATGGCAGATGTCAGAAAAAAGTACAACTGATAACAAAGCTGAATATTGAAGGTTGAGGGAAAATTGGAAAAGCAAATAAAAGAAGCAAAGAGACAGTATGAGAAGTGACGGGCAGACAATATAAAAAATCTAGAAGTCTTTTAAAGTTTAGAAACCCCATGAAGTACTGCTGCTCCCACTCCAGAAGTGTATAATAACTCTCTGAACAGGTTGATTTGAAAATATGTACACAGAGGAAAAGGAAAAAGAGGAGCTGAGTCCATTAGAGATTAATAAAGTAATGTGTATATGAATGTAGGGAGCATGGTGAAGTACTAAATTAAGTATTAATATCTCTCTTCATCAAGGAAAAAGATGCTGCCAAGGTCATGGGGAAAGCAGATTGAGTTTAAATACTTGAAGGATTTAAAATTAGTCAGAAAATTATATTAGACATGCTGTCTGTACTTAAAGTTGGTAAGATACCAGAATTGATTGTGATGCATCAAATATACTGAGGGGAAATTGGTGAAAATTATGAAGACACAGGACATAATTTTCCAATCTTAGGCTCTTAAGGTGATTCCAGAGGATTCAAGAATCATTTAGAACATAGAACATTAGAGCACAATACATAGAGCCCTCAATGTTGTGCCGACATGTGAAACCAATCTGAAGCCTATCTAACCTACACTATTCCATTCTTGTCCATATGCCTATCCAATGACTATTTAAATGCCCTTAAAGTTGGCAAGTCCACTACTGTTGCAGGCAGTGCGTTCCACACCCCTACTACTCTCTGAGTAAAGAAACTACCTCTGATATCTGTCCTACATCTATCACCCCTCAATTTAAAGCTAAGTCGCCTTGTGCTAGCCATTGCCATCCAACAAAAAAGACTCTCACTGTCCAACCTATCTAACCCTCCGATTATCTTATACTTCTCAATTAAGTCGTCTCTCAACCTTCTTCTTTCTAACAAAAATGGCCTCATGTCCCTCAGCCTTTTCTCATAAGATCTTCTCTCCATACCAGGCAACATTCTGGTAAATCTCCTCTGAACCCTTTCCAAAGCTTCCACATCCTTCCTATAATGCGGTGACCAGAACTGTACGCAATACTCTAAATATGGCCGCACCAGAGTTTTGTACAGCTGCAGCATGATCTCATGGTTCCAAAACTCAATCCCTTTACCAATAAAAGCTAACACACCGTATGCCTTCTTAACAACCCTATCAACCTGGGTGGCAAATTTCAAGGGTCTATGTACCTGAACACCATGATCTCTCTGCTCATCTACACTACCAAGAATCTTACCATTTGCCCATTTAGTAATAAGCTACCCATCTATAAGCCAGCCAGTTTACAATCATTGAGGTTTACTACACAGAAAAAAATCCCTTTGGCCTATTGAGTCTGTGCTAGTTAAATATAATTTCATAACTATTGAAATCACATTTTCCAGCACTTGGACCATAGCCTCATGTGCCTTGGCATTGCAAGTGTACATCTAAATACATTTCAAATATTACGAGGATTTCTGCTTCCACCACCCTTACAAAGCAGTGAGTTTCAGATTCCCACCATTCTCTGAGCAAAAAGAATCTTTCTTTGTATCCCTTCTAAACCTCCTGCCCCTTATCCTGAATCCATGCCACCTGGGCATTGATCCTTCCACCAAGAGGAAATGTTCATTTTTCTCTGCCCTGTCTCTTGCCCCTTATAATTCTAAACATCTCAATCATGTCCCCCCTCATTGCCTTCTGTTCCAAAGACAAAACCCTCAGATTATCCAATTGCTTTTCATAACTGAATCGTTCCAGCCCAGCACTCTCTCCAATGCAATCTTATCCCTCCTATAATTTGGATTCCTGAACTGCAAACAATACTCTAGCTGTGGTCTGACCAATGCTTTATACAGTTCCAGCATATCCTCCCTGTTCTTAAATTGTGCCTCAGCTAATAATGGCTTATTTATATGCCTTCTTAGCACTTTATCTACCCTGTCCCACTACCATATGGGATTGGTGGACATGCACACTAAGGTCCCTCTGATCCTCAATGCCTCACAGTGTCCTACTGTTCATCATGTATTCCTTTGCCTTGTTTGTCTTGCTCAAGTGCATCACCTTACACTTATCTGGATTGAATTTGATTTGCCACTAATACATCCATCTGGCCAAACTGTCTACATCCTCCTCTAATTAAAGGCTATCTTCCTCACTATTTACTACTCCATCAATTTTTATATCATGTGCACATTTTCTGATGAAACCCCTGACATTCAAATCAAAATCATTTAAATAAACCACAAACAGCAAGGGCTCCAAAACTGAACCCTGTGGAACCCCACTAGCTACAGGTTTCCAGTAACAAAACTTCCCTCAACCATCACCCACTGTTTTCTGCCACTCAGTCAGTTCTGTATCCAATTAACCAAATTTCCTTGGATCCCATGGGTGCTTACCTTTGCTATCAGTCTCCCTTGTAGGATCTTATAAAAAGCCTTGCTGAAGCTCAAGTAAACTATGTCGAATGCAATGCCTTCACTTACAAACCTGGTCATCTCTTCAATAAATTGGTTAGCTTTAGTAGTTGAGAAGGCTTTTAGAAACAATAATTTAGGACAAATTAATTATTGTTTCCTGGCAATGTTTCCTGTGAAAATATCTTAATTAGGAAATGTAGTTCATTCAAGAAAGCCACTACAGATTTGTTAATGGCAAACTGCGTTTGACTGACTTGGGTTGAGTTTTTTGATGACAAAACAGAGATAGTTGATGAGGGTACTGCTGGTGCTGTGGTGTAAATGGATGTCCAAAAAGCATTTGATGAAATGATACACCACAGACTTGTAAGTGAGGTTAGAGCTCATGGAATTAATGGAATAATTGCAATATGGATATAAAATGGGCTGAGTAAAAGGAAATGAAGAGTAGTGATAAGTGATAGTTTTCAATCTAGTTCACTCTGTCGTTAGGGAAGCAAAGTCCTGTTGTTTCCTCAGATTGGCCGATATATGATTCCAAACTTGCAGCAATGTGGTTGACTCTTAACTGTCCTTTATAATAGGCTTAAGCTGAAGGAAATTAGCGTTGGACAACAAATGCGGATTTTGACTGCAAATCTCATATCCGTGAAAGAATAAAGAGAAAATGATGTTCTGTTAAACTGTTGAGCTTCAACTGGAGTACGTGTCCACTTTTGGGCACCACACTTTAGGAAGCATGTAAAGGCATTGAGAAGTTGGAACTGACTTCCTCAGAGAAAACTATGATGAGATTTGATGGAGGAATTCAATATAAAGAGGGGTTTGGACGGAGTAGAAAGGGAAAAAAGAACTGTTCCCATTGTGGAATGATGCAGATTTAAGGTTAATGGCAAAAGAAACAATAACAACATGAGGAAAAATATTTTTCCTCCAGCAATTAGTTAGGATCTGGAATGCACTACATTAGAATGTGATGGAGACAAAGGTTAATTAAAGGTTTTAAGAGGGAATTGAATCATTATATAAAAAAATCAATATTGCAGAGTCACATATAAAAGGCGGGGGGGGGGGGTGGTGGCACCGGTTAAATTGCTCATCAGAGAGCCAGCACAGAAATGACAATCTGAATGGCCTCCTATGCAATAACAATACCATGATTGTAACTTCAGTTAGATGTCAGAAAATATTTATTTCCTTTCTCTGCTATTGGCTTCAGAGTTAGTCAGTTGCACATTGAAACCCCACTACAGAGACCTGAGTTCAAAATCTAGGCTGGCAGTGCTGTATAATACTGAAGGAGTACAGCACTGCTGGAGTTGCAATGTTTCACATGAGATTGTAAACCGAGGCATCACAAGCCCTGTCTGCTGAATACAAAATTACCCCATTACAAAAAAAATTATCCTATTCTCCATTAACATAAAATGAAACATCGACACCACAGTAAATGAAAATTCAAGCTGCTGCAAATTGACCTCATATATTACATCTTTATTGAATATTGCTGCATTTCCTAAATTACAATAGTAACCACATTTTGAAAGCCTCTGTGATTTTTCATTCCCACTTCCTTCAGGGATAGAGAAACCCACCCAGTGCAAGTGGCTTTTCCACTTTGGTATTGCCAACCCTTCCTCCTTTTAAAAATTTTTTTGAATCAATAGTCAAATTAAGCAATAAAACTGTTTTGTGTTTGGTAGAATTATCCCTTGTGGTTTTCTAGTTGCATATTATAGGAATGATGATGGTTTGAATGCCCTCTGTGTCTTAGAATTGTTGGTACAACCCAATTTAAATCATTTGCAGCTGGTTCCTACTGTTTCTCAGTTTCTCTCCTAATCCTTCTCCTGCTTAAAATATAATATTTTAAGATTTTAGAATTTTATAATATATTATCATTAGTTGAGAATTTGGACTTTAGAGATAAATAGGTTTTGACTTTAGTTCTGTGAAGTTAATTTGTTTCATTAAGAGGTCAGATAAGAATTTTTAACAGTTAGTTCAAATATCATTTTCAAGAAAGTGATAAATGACTAGATGAACTACTTGGGGAGTTAACAGATTACATATTTAAACATACAGAAAGACAGACTAGAGGCCACAGTCATTTGAGAACAGTTTCCTTCCAGCAGAAAGGAAGTTTAGTCTGTGGTAATTCAAGCTTTAACAACTGAAAATTGACTTAGAACTCTTTTAGCAGTTTAGGTAGACATAGTTTTTCTTAACATTCAGTTAGAAAAAAATCAGTGAAGTAATCATGTCCCTGTGTTTCACAGAGTAACAAAGAGAATTACATCTGGTAAATGGATAGAAAGACACTGATTGGAAGCAATTGCAATCTTGTCAACTGAGTAAGAAACTAAAGAGTTCAAGATAGGATTAAGACATCACGGGGATTGAGTGATTGTAAAAGATATTCCTGGGAAAGGTGTTGAATCTTTCTTTTTGCTTTTTCTGTTAAGACATTATCAGACAATCATATATGTAGTATTTTTGTGTAGTTAATGTTTGTTAAAAGCAAACTGGCAGCCTTATATGAATACATTCAGTGACTAATCACCATATTAACCAAACTTCAAAACTAAAACTTATGATCCATTTAGATAAGTTTCACTCTGAGATATGACTTGATCAATATTACCATCAGCTTTTTGCACAACAAAGAGCAGATTAACTATCAATGGAAAGTGAGGATGCTTGACCCTCACTGCATAACCAAAAATTGTATCATTTATTCATGACAAGTTTTCAGTTCTGTTTCTTAACCTGACATCTCATTCTTTAAATTTACAGTACGAGAAACTTCCTTATGGCCCTTTCCTCTCCAAAAAACAGAGAACTTGACACATGTTTCAGGATAGCAATAGTTCCCTCCAATACAATTTCCCTTTTTTAACAAGACTGTTGTAATAAGATTTTGGTTGCCAGCAATGCTGGTCAGGACTGATATTGACAGGTCAAAGATGTCATGATTAAGATATCTTCATAGAAACCATTGCCTTGTTAGTGCTTCCACTTATTTTTGACAGTTGTAAACAAGGTTAAGCTAAGGGAATGACTCCATGCATCTCTTAAAGTATTTACACAAATATCAAAATCTTTGATGTAGTGTTGAAGAGCATTTCTCTCAGACTTCCAACGAAAGTAAATCCAATGACTGCAATACATACATCTCAATCCTTATATACTTAAATTGCTGAAATATTGGATATCTCTATCATTCATGTAACAAGCCATATTCATTCTCGGGCTAACACTCAGGAGTACATTTTGTTTGGCATATTTTTATTGTTTTACAGTATTTTTGCCAATTTTCTAATGTTGCGAGTATATCTATTCTATGCTACCCGCAGTGTTAACTGTGCCATTGCTCGTGCCCAGGTGGCTAATATCCACGCATGTGATTTTGCCTTGCTGGATCGGCTTATGTGTCCAAAATGTTAGTGCCAAGACCACTAAGTTCATCCAAAATGTGTGGAAATGACAGGCAAGGAAAGACCTGCTAGCTTGTCAATCCTGCAACACACACACTAGAACATGACTGGATACCTCCTAAGGCGTCATTCATCACCTTACTCCATCAACCAACAACAACTACATTATAACCTAGGGGACAAAAAAAAATGAACCATTCAGAATGATGAAAACCAGCAGCCAGCTGCTGGGAACTTTACAACTGAAAAGAGGGTGCATGGCACAACAGTGGAAGCACCAGGCAAGAGTAGTAAGGACATCACATTTATTTTTATAGTTCAGGTGACCCTTCCCTCCTCAATGCATTTGCCAAACAGTAGAAGTCCTGCTGAGATGCAGATACTTCACCTGTTTAATGAGTTATTGCTAAATTGACATGAATATGAGATTTCTTACACACCTGATGGCTAACTTGCGCAGAGATTTTGAGATTCTTTGTAGTCAGCTACTACATTCAAGTTGATTGCGAGTTTCTGTATACATCATAGCCTTCCTTGACCATTAATATAAGATATGCACTTTATGTTATCATGTTTATTAATCTCTATAATCTTGAAAAATCCAATCTCAATTTATGGAATATGTAATACATTTACCACATAAAAGGCAAGTGATATTCAGCAGTAGCAGCATGGTTACATCTTCAGAACTTATTCAAACAATTGCAATAACTGTTGTCAGAAAATTGTCTTGAGTTCTCGGGCTTTGATTATGTCACGGCAATTGCAGCTCCATGCTGTGCATCTTTGCCTTGTGCTGAGGCTTGTCATTAAATAATTTTTTCAATAATGATTGATGCACCGTGGAGTTAGTTTCTTGTCAGCAGTACGTAACAGATATAGCCAAATGCAACTTTGGAGTTGGGTAAAAACAGGGAGTTTCAAGGGTTGAGTTGCAAGGAGTAAGTGGTAATTTCAGGGCTAATTTTCAAGCTAATTATTGTTTATTTCAAAAATATACTTTATTCATAGAAATCCTTGGTACATGTACAGTTGATGATTCTGTTCAGATATATATTGTCCTTACATTCAGAGAACAGACTGAGTCGATGTTTTCAATTCTCTATGTTAACTGTCCGACCTTTTGGCATTTATCTGAGGTGTCAGTGGGGCCCAATTACTGGATGGACCCCTGTTATTCTTCAGCAGAAGAACCTTACACGGTGGTCTTTTCCCACCATGCCGTGGCAGCAGTTGCCCAAACTTCAGTGTGTCCCTCAGCACGTAGACCTGGTCAGTTAGGGCCAACTCTTTCAACTGAAAGACCAGTAAAGTTTGGGCAGACCAAAGAATGTCTTTCGCTGAGTTGATGGTCCTCCAGACACAGTTGATGCTTATCTTGGTGTGCGTCCCAGGCAACAGAACAGAGCACAGAGTCCTACGTCACAGAGCTGCTCGAGATCAACCTCAACATACACCACTGCATTCGTCTCCAGACTTCCTTTGCATAGGCACATTTCAGAAGGAGGTGTGATAGTCTCATCCCCATCCACAGCCACTTCAAGGGCAGCGTGTTGTGCATGGAGAGTCCGGGCATGCATAAAAGATCTCACAGGCAGAGCCGTTCTCACCATCAGCCAAGCGATGTCCTGGTGCTTGTTTGAAAGATCTGGCAATGATTTTCAAGCTAACTTAGTGCTTTAATCTAGTAACTAAAAACTGCTCTGTTTAAATGTTATCGTTTTTGTTAATTTCTGAAACAGGAGTTAGCTGAGTCACAGTTAGGTGAAGTTGGTTAACTGAACAACTGTTTTATTTAAGTCAGAAGCATTGTTTTTGGAGTCTATAATAAGGAGCCAGCCCCTGTTGCACTGTGAGTGCTTCTTGGCTAAATGAGAGTGCCTTGGATCGTAAAAACAGGGAGTTAGATGAGGCAGGGAGTAGGCGAAGCTGACTGATACTGAAAGGAGTGGAAATGGAGAAGATATTTCTACTAGTACTGTGTATGAGACTAGGACCTGAGAGCATAGCCTCTGAAGGGAATCAAGAGTTATGAGAAGAAGGCAAGGGAATGGGGTTGAGAGACACATCAGCTCTGAATGGCAGAGCAGACTGGATGCTCCTATATCTTATAGCGTTATGGTGGTGACATTCTGCTGGAGGTGCCAGAACTGGCAGAGGATGATCTTTTGAATGCAGGAACTAGTGGAGTGGAAAGTAAGGACAAAGGGAATGCTATCCTTTTGGAAAGGAGAAGACGTGTTGAGGGCAGAAGTGCAGGAGAGGGATCAGGCATGGCTGAAAATTCAGTCAACCATAGTGGGGGTGATTCCTCACTGAGGGAAAAGGAAGTCCTGTCAGAGATGGCAAACAAGAGCACTCAAGACATCATTGTTGTATTGGATAAAAAGTTGAGTCGGGGCGTGAGTAGGAGAAATGTCTCACATACTTCACAAGTAGACAGAAATAGCTGAGACCATTGCCACACATTTGACTTGGAGAAAGTGAGATGAGTTAAAGCAGAAGTTGTTCAAATTGAGGACAAGCAGGGAAAACAGGAGCAAAGGAGGCCATTCAGCCCTTTTGAGCCTACTCCACAATTCAGCACGATGATAGCTGATCATCCAATTTAGTATCCTGTTCCCACTTTCTCCCCATAACTTTTGATCCCTTTATCCCTCAGAACTATCTCTAAATCCTTGAACATTCACAGGTTGGCCATAACTGCTTTCTGAAGTAGCAAATTCCAAGTCTCACTACTCTGGTTAAAGGAATCTCTCCTCATCTCAGTCCTAAAGTCTACTCATACTGTGATCTCCGGTTTTGCGTTTACACTGTCTAGTCCTGTTAGAATTTTCTAGGTTCCTATGAATTCCTCTCTCATTCTTCCAAACTCTAGTGAACATAATGCTAACTGGTCCAGTCTGTCTTCGTAGGTAGGTCCTGCTATCCCAGGAATTAGTCTGGGAAACCTTCATTGCAACCAGAATATCCTTCCTCAGATAAAGAGACCAAAACTGCACACGATACTGCAGGTGTGGTCCCACCAAGACACTGTAGAATTGCAAGAAGGCACCCCTGTTCCTGTACTTGTATCCTATTGCTATGAAGGCCAATGTACTATTTGCCTTCTTCACAGCTTGCTGCAAGTACATACTTACTTTCAGTGACTAGTCTTCAACCACACCCAGCTGTCATTGCACCTTCCACTTTTGTAATCTCTAACCATTCAGATAATAATCTGCCTTCCTGATTTTGCTACTGAACTAGATAACCTCACTTTTATCTATATTGCATTTCATCTGCTATGCATTTGCTCATTCACTCACTATGGCCAAATCGTACTGAAGCATCTTTACATCCTACTCAACTTCTTTATTTAATTTTGATTTTATTATTGGCACAGATATCTAGATACAGCGCAGTTTGTTTTGCATGCAATGCAGACAGATCATAACATACAAAGATCATGGGGTGACAGAACAGAGTGAGGAATACAAAGTTATGGCTGCAATAAGGCACACAAAAGCAAGATCAACATTAGATTTTAAACTTGAGAGGTCCAAAAGTCAACAACAGAGAAGAAGCTGTTTTAAACCTATTGGTACATGTGTTTAAGCTTTTGTACTATCTGCCTGACAGAAGTGGTCAGAAGAATTTACAAACGATATGGGAAGGGTCTTTGATGTTGGTTGTTTTTCCAAGGCAGCAAGAAGTGTAGATAAAGTCAGTGGATGAAAGATTGGCTCATGTGATGGACAGGGCTGTGTTCACAACTCTTGTAGTTTCTTACAGCCCTGGTCAGAGCAGTTGCCATAGCAAGTTGTGATGCATCTAGATAGAATGCCTTTTATGGTGCATTTATAAAAGTTGGTAAGAGTCCTATGGACATGTCGAATTTCCTTAGCCTTCTGAAGAAGAAGAGGTATTGTTGTGTATTCATGACTGGCGCAGATTGTGATCATCACTCCTAGGAACTTGACACTCTCAACTATCTCTACCTCAACTCTATTGATGTAGATAGGGGAATATCTTCCTTGCTTACTAAAGTCAATGACCAGCCATTTCATTGTGCTGACGTTGAGGGAAAGATTGTTATCTTTATGTCACACTACCAATGTTCTCTCTCTTTCCTGTGTTCTGTTCCATCATTGTTTGAGATCCAGCCTACAATGGCAGTGTCATCAGTGAATTTGTAAATGGTGTTTGGATGAAATTTGGACATAGTCATGAGTGTATAGGGAGTACAGTAGGTGGCTGAGTATGCCACCTTGCAGGGTGCCGGTGTTAAAGATTGTTGTGAAGAAAGTGCTGTCACCTATCCTCATTGATTTCAGTCTGTGGGTCAGGAAGTCGAGGATCTAGTTGCAGATGGTGGAGCAGAGAACTAGGTCTTGAGTTTGGAGATTATTTTGGTTGGGATTATAATGTTCAAGGCTGAGCGGTAGTCAATAAGCAGAAGCCTGACATAGGTATCCTTTATTGTCCAGTTGTTTCAGAAATGAATGTAGGGCTAGGGACATGGTGTCTGCCATGGACCTGTTGTGCAGTAGGCAACTTGCCAGGGATCAAGGCAGGCTGGGAGACTAGAGCTGATATGAGCCATGACCAATCTCTCAAAGCACTTCATAATTATGGACGTCTGAGCCACCAGGCCGCAATCATTGAGGCACATTGCATGTGTTTTCTTTGGTACTGGGATAATGGTGATTTTCTTGAAGCAGGTGGGGATTTCAGATTGTAGCAAGGAGAGGTTAAAGATGGCAGCGAATACTCCCGCCAGCTGATCTGTACAGGATCTGAATGTATGGCCGAGGACGCTGTCTGGGCAGTCGCTTTCCATGGGTTCACTCTCAAGAAGGCTGGTCTGATATCTGCAGTGGAGAAAGTGAGGTCTGCAGATGCTGGAGATCAGAGATGGAAATGTGTTGCTGGAAAAGCGCAGCAGGTCAGGCAGCATCTAGGGAACAGGAGAATCGACGTTTCGGGCATTAGCCTGAAGAAGGGCTAATGCCCGAAACGTCGATTCTCCTGTTCCCTAGATGCTGCCTGACCTGCTGCACTTTTCCAGCAACACATTTCCATCTCTGATATCTGCAGTGGTGATTGAGGAAACAGATGTATCTGAGTCTTTGGGGCAGGTGACACCATTTCACTGATCTTCTGTTTGATCAGAACGCATCAAGGAGGGATGTATTTTTATCGGCCATTCTGTTCTGCTTCACTTTGTAGCCTGTCATGTCGTGTAGGCAGGTGTGTGGTAAGTTTGGGTCTAACTTAGTCTGGTGTTTTGTCTTAGATTTCCTGTTACGGTGACGGTTGTCTGACTTGACCAGTCCACACCTCGTTTTTAGTAGACCGTGGATTTCTCAGTTCATCCATGGTTTCTGATTAGAGAACATACGGACTGACATTTTTTGTTCAGCAGTCCTGTACTCACATGCTAATGAAGTCCATTACAGTGGTGGCATACTAGATTGTATGCTGAATTCTTGAATGTGGACCAATCCACCAATTCCAAGCTCTTTTGCTGCTTCAGACCAGCACTGTACTACTTTCTATACTGGGTCCTCACGTTTCAACTTCTGCTTGTAAGTTGGGAAGAAGAACACAGCATTGTGATCTGATTTTCAAAAGTGCAGATGGGTTTTGAAGTGGTAGACATCTTCAGTTGTGTAACAATGGTCAAAGATTTTTTATCCCTGGAGGAACAGGAGATATGTTGATGGTATTTTGGTAGCTCCCTTTTGACTTCCCAGCCAGCTTTGTCATCTACAAACATAGAGCTATTATAGAACATAGAACATAGAACATAGAAGAATACAGCGCAGTACAAGCCCTTTGGCCCTCGATGTTGCGCTGATCCAAGCCCACCTAACCTATACTAACCCACTATCCTCCATATACCTATCCAATGCCCGCTTAAATGCCCATAAAGAGGGAGAGTCCACCACTGCTACTGGCAGGGCATTCCATGAACTCACGACTCGCTGAGTAAAGAACCTACCCCTAACATCTGTCCTATACCTAACCCCC
>NC_057718.1:74202800-74229067 GCF_004010195.1 Chiloscyllium plagiosum | reverse complement strand
CTCTTCCCTCTCCCTCACACCCCTCTCTTACCCTGCTCTCTCACCCCATTCTCTCAGCTCCCTATCTAACCCCCTAATCATCTTGTACACCTCAATCAAGTCACCCCTAAACCTTCTTTTCTCTAGTGAAAACAGCCCCAGGTGCCTCAGTCTTTCCTCATACGATTTTTCTTCCATACCAGGCAACATCCTGGTAAACCTCCTCTGCACCCGTTCCAATGCCTCCACATCCTTCCTATAGTATGGCGACCAAAACTGCACACAATATTCCAGATGCGGCCGCACCAGAGTCTTATGCAACTGCATCATGACCTCAGTACTCCGGAACTCAATTCCTCTACCAATAAAAGCCAGTACGCCATATGCCTTCCTCACCGCACTATTTACTTGGGTGGCAACTTTCAGAGATCTGTGTACATGGACACCAAGATCCCTCTGCTCATCCACACTACCAAGTATCCGACCATTAGCCCAGTACCCCATCTTTTTGTTATTCTTCCCAAAGTGAATCACCTCACATTTAGCTACATTGAATTCCATTTGCCACCTTTCTGCCCAGCTCTGCAGCTTCTCTATATCCTGCTGTAACCTGCCACATCCTTCCTCACTGTCAACAACTCCTCCGACTTTCGTATCATCCGCAAACTTGCTCACCCAACCTTCTAACCCCTCTTCTAGGTCATTTATAAAAATGACAAACAGCAATGGTCCCAAAACAGATCCTTGCGGAACACCGCTAGTGACGGCACTCCATGAAGAAACTTTGCCATCAACTACTACCCTCTGTCTTCTTCCATCCAGCCAATTCCTAATCCAAACAAACAAGTTCAAGATCAAGTAAGAAAAAGGAAGATGATGTTGATAATTAAATGAAGAGGGGTGGGAGCAGGCTCAAGTGAACTAGTTAGCTGCATATCCTACATGTCTTTCTGGCCAATGTTTGTGTCATTTACAAGCTACTTTAGTTTCATTGCAATTTCCTCTGTGAATTATTGTAAGATCGGCATATGATTCAAACAGAACCACACCACCTTCTCTACTTGCACTGACTGTTTAACATTAAGAAGTTAAGCAAAGTTTTTAGTCATCAAAAAAGTTAGAAAAATGTGGGATCTAGTTTCATGGTCAAGACATTTTTGATTCCCTGAATGAATATATTCTCTTTATTTGAACCTTTGTAACTAAATTGCTCTTCTCTTCCATAGGCACTGGGCAATCATGAATTTGACAATGGTGTGGATGGCCTTTTGTACCCCTTTCTTCGGAATGTTACTTTCCCAGTGCTGAGTGCAAATATAAAAACAGATCAGCAGTTATCACCAAGCATCACGGGCTTCTATCAACCATATGTGATCCTAAATGTTGGTGGGGAAAAGATCGGTGTGGTTGGATACACCACCAAAGAAACCCCAATGCTTTCAAGTCCAGGTGGGGACCAATTGAAGATGAGGTTCAGTATTACAGCGCTTTGAACTAGCTACCAATTCTTTTTAACATATATTCCAGGGCCACACCTAACCTTCGAGGATGAAATTGAAGCTGTGCAGCGTGAAGTTAACAAACTCACAACTCTTGGAGTTAACAAGATTATCGCCCTTGGTCATTCAGGTTTTGAGACAGACAAACAGATTGCAAAGAAAGTGAGAGGTGTTGATGTTGTAGTGGGAGGACATTCCAACACTTTTCTTTACACAGGTAAACTTTTGAATTAATTCTATCCATCAATTGCATTGAAATAATAATTTGAAGGATTTGTCCATTGTGCCTATACCACCTGTTCAAAAGATCTCCAGTTAGTTCCAGTCCCTTACTGTTCCCTCAGATCCCAAAAAATTATTTGCCTTCAAGACGCTTGCAAATTCACTTTTGAGATTATTGAATTTCTCCCTATCACAATTTTAGACAGTACTTTCTAGATTAAAACAACTCGTTCTGTAATAAAGCCCATGTACAAAAATTCCACATTCCACTTAATATGTTGTTTTTAATATCACCCAATTGCACCTTGATCATTCTTATGTAGTCAGCCTAATTCAACATTAGTTGAAATGTCATGATCAGTAGACACGCCTTAAGCTATAGGGGTAATTATTTAATTCCCCATATGAAAGCAACTAGTGTAAATTCTGAGATGCAAGGTCAGACATTAATCTCCAATATCTGCTTTGGGATGGAAGGAGATGAAAGTCCCTGAATGAACTCCAAAGTCAGGCAGTTACACTTGATGTATCTCATGATAAGCTTTAAATATCTTTCAGTTGAGTGCCACAGAACAAACAATGATCCCTGTTTGGTGCCTTATTCACTAGCACTTTCATTTTGTCTTTTTAGTTTATCTTCTATAAGTTACTAGTAACCAAGAAGATGGATATCAACATTAGAAACAATAGGCAAGTCTTCCACACCAGTCATTTGTTGAATCATGGAATTTTTCGATACGATACTCAGCTGTACTACCTCAGTCAGCTTTTAATCCAGTCTACTTCATCTGCCTTTTCCTCACATTTTTCTTTTGCAAATATTTACTCACTTTACTTTTAAAAGAGACCATAAGTTTTGCTTAGACCCCTGTATATACTGCTACATTTTATACCTTACATAAAATAAAATCTCCTAATTTGTTGATTTATAGTGGACTCTGACCATAAATTTACACCCTTTCATTAGTGACTCAGCAAACAGTTCAGCAAAGTTATTTTTATGGTTTACCTTATCAAGACGCTTTGCAATTCTAAACATTGATGGATGAAGTTCCAAAACTCCTCAAGAAATGCAATATCATCCAGGACAAAGCACTCCATCTACTACATTTAACTCCCCAACAGCAACTACAAGATGCACTGCAGTAACTCATCAAGGCTCTTTCCAAACTTGCAACAGTTACTCCCAATAAGGGGAAGTGCATCAGATGCTTGGGAACACCCCATCTGGCTGTTTCCTTCCAAGCCATCTGATTTGGAAATGTATCACTGTTCCTTCAGTGTTGTTGGGTCAAAATCCTAGAACTCCCTTCCTAATAGCACTGCAGGTGTTCCTACAGCCTAAGGATTGCAATGGTTCAAGAAGGCAGATGAACTCCACCTTCTTCGGGGCAATTTGGGATGGGCAGTCATGCCAACATCTCATGAATGAATTTTAAAAATCTCTTTGAAAGCCTAGAATCCTGGGTGTTATCCAGGCTCTTAAATGTTGTACCATCTGCCAGCTGGTAGATTTTGTAATATATGAAGAGAGATGCTCATTTGGAAAGTCAGTGCAGACACAATGGACTGATTAGCTGCCTTCTGCACAATAACAGTTCTGTGATCACTGCAGCATTGCTGTTCATGGAATATGGGGATAGTAATTTCAGTTGGAGATGCATCCTCCAGTGAAGAAAAGATGAGGTGGCAGATGAGAAATAGGTGCAGGAGGCACAAGAAATGCATGTGAGCACAAAACTTGTAGAGGAGCAAAAGGGATGCTGTGGGAGGGCTGCAGTAGGCACAGAGCTACAGGCAGAGACCATAACCAGCCAATTGTGTATCTTGAATATGGATGACTTGCCCACAAATTTGTTTTTGATTCCATCACAGGAAGTGGGTATCATTTATTGTCCACTTCTAATTGGCCTTAAATGAGATCATGAATTGTCTCCTTGAACCGCTGAAGTCCTTGGACTGTAGGGACACCCACAATGCTGCTAGAAATAGTGTGCCAGGATTTTGATCCAGCAACAATGAAGGAACAGCAATATGTCCATGTTAGGATGGTGCATGACCTGGAGAGGAACCTGCAAATGGTGGTGGTGTACCTATGGAGTCAGCTATTACAAGGGGGAATAGCTTTAAATTAAGGGGGGGTAGGTATAGGACAGATGTTAAGGGTAGGTTCTTTACTCAGCAAGTCGTGAGTTCATGGAATGCCCTGCCAGTAGCAGTGGTGGACTCTCCCTCATTATGGGCATTTAAGCGGGCATTGGATAGGCATATGGAGGATAGTGGGCTAGTGTAGGTTAGGTGGGTTTGGATCGGCGCAACATCGAGGGCCGAAGGGCCTGTACTGCGCTGTATTCTTCTATGTTCTATGTTCTATATGCATCTGTTGCATTTGCCCTTCAAAGTAGCAGAGTTCTTGGATTTGAAAGGTATTGTAACAGGAGTCTGGGTGAGTTTCTGCACTGCTTGGGAGATGTTGTTCGTTTTTGTCACTGTTGAAGGTGGACAAAGTGAATGTTGAAGGTGGTGAATAGGATGCAAAACAGTAGGCTACTTTCCTACTGGATGGTGTTGAATTTCTTCAGTGTTACTGGAGTTCTACTCATTCAGGCAAGTGTGGAAAATTCCATCATGTTCCTGACATACACTTTGTAGAATGTGGACAGACTTTGGAAACGGAAGATGAGTTACATGCTACAAAGTCCCAGCCTCTGATCTGATCTTGTAGCCGCAGTATTTATATGTGACTGGTTCAGTTTCCAGTCAATTATAATCTCCAGGACAAGTGGGCGGCACGGTGGCACAGTGGTTAGCACTGCTGCCTCACAGCGCCTGAGACCCGGGTTCAATTCCCGCCTCAGGCGACTGACTGTGTGGAGTTTGCACGGTCTCCCCGTGTCTGCGTGGGTTTCCTCCGGGTGCTCCGGTTTCCTCCCACAGTCCAAAGATGTGCAGGGTCAGGTGAATTGGCCATGCTAAATTGCCCGTAGTGTTAGGCAAGGGGTAAATATAGGGGTATGGGTGGGTTTCGCTTCGGCGGGTCGGTGTGGACTTGTTGGGCCGAAGGGCCTGTTTCCACACTGTAATGTAATCTAATGTAATCTAAAAAAAAAAGTGGGGATTCAGCAGTATTAACACCATTGATTGTCAAGAGAAGAACACTCTGTAATCGTGGGTAAACATCCCTACTTCTGACTTTATAATGATGTAAAGGTGATTGATGAAGCAGTTGAAGATATCTGGGCTGAGGACATCACCCTAAGGAATTCCTGCTGAGATGTTTTGGAACTGAGATGATTATCCTCCAATACTCACAATCAATTTCATTTGTTCGAGAAATGACTCCCAGCAGTGGGGCATTTTAACCATGAGGCTTTTGACTGCAGATTTGCTAGGATTTGTTGATGCCACACTCCATTAAATGTTGCATTAATGTAAAGAGCACTCACTATCATGAGTTCAGCTATTTAGACTATGTTTTGACCAAAGCTGCAATATGATGGAGTAGAGTGGTTCTATACAAACCTAAACTGAGTGTCAGTGAGCAGGTTATTGCTGAATGAATGCTGCTTGGTAACACTCTTGATTATACCTTCCACTGCTTTGATCAAGAGTAGACTTTTGTGATAGCATTGGCTGGATTTGATCTGTCATTTATTTGGACTGGACATATCTTGGTAGCTTTCCACATTGCTGGGTAGAGGCTGATGTTAGAGCAGTCCTGGGACAGCTTAGTTGTGGTCCAGCTAGTTCTGGTGACAAGTCTTCAGTACTTTTGGCAGGTTATAGCCTTTGTGACATTATGTGGAGTGAATAAAAATAGCTGAAGACCTGCATCTGGGATGCTGGGAGGAGGCTGAGATTAATTATGTACTAATCTGAATGTCATGATTTGGAGATGCCGGTGTTGGACTGGGGTGTACAAAGTTATAAATCACACAACACCTGGTTATAGTCCAACAGTTTAATTGGAAGCACACTAGTTTTTGGAGCAACGCTCCTTCATCAGGTGATTGTGGAGGGCTTGATCGTAACACAGAATTTATAGCAAAATTTGCAGTGTGATGTAACTGAAATTATACATTGAAAAATTGATTGTCTGTTAAGCCTTTCATCTGTTAGAATACAGTGATAGTTTCACTTCTTTCTTGTGTAAATCACAAAACCCTTTTTTTTAAAATTGCATTCTCGGGTTAGCTGTTAACAATGGTGATAGCTTGACAATATGTTGAAGGTGTTAGCCCCCTGTGTTCTGTGTCATGCCAACATCTCATGTTTGCAGATCCTTCAGCTTTGTCTTTTGCACTGATATTTTGGGCTTAGCCAAGTCCCTGGAGAGGAAGGCATTATAATCAGGGACTGTGTTTTTGGGGACACTGGTTGCATTGACTACTTTGGCCAGAGATTCGTAGCCAATACCCAATCAGGCACGGATAGCATCCAAATTGAAATGCAGTGCAACTTGTCCAAATGGTCACTGTTTTTCTGAAGAGCTGCATTCATTGGTTCAGTCTGAGGTGCCAGATTCACTAGTCTCTCCTACCTCACTTACCTCATATTTTATACATGGCTCTTCAATGAGGACTATTCTGTTTTTGTGAAATCTTCAGTTCTGATCTGGCTGCAACACAAGATACATTAAAGCAAAGCCAAGTGCCTCAGTTCTATCCCCAGGGCATTCTTGAGGTTCACCCATCTTGATGAGTTTGGTCCTGGTGTAGCACTTCCTGAAAATACCTGCGTGCACCCAACTGAAAAAGGCAGTCAGAATGAGAGTGAGATAATCAAGCTTTGGTGGAGGGAGTCAAGTTACAAAAGAGACTTGACGAGGAGAATGTGAAACAGTGGGAAAGGATGAGTATGAAAACGTTTTAAACAGAGGCCTGAGCTTTCAATGGGTTTAACAAGTAGAGGCATGATGTAGAAAAGCCAAGATGTTTTCTCAACCAATGAAACTGGGTCACAGAAACGAGTGAAGCACCAGGGCCCATGATTTCTCTTCCTGGACTTTCCCACATTATTCAGGATGGGGATATTTAAGAAGCCTCCTACTTAGAATGTATGTTTAATTGACCACTTTCTTCCTGATGAAGGGCTTTTGCCCGAAACGTCGATTTCGCTGCTCGTTGGATGCTGCCTGAACTGCTGTGCTCTTCCAGCACCACTGATCCACTATCTTTCATGACAGGACTACAGAGCTTGAATCTGATTTGTTGGTTGTGTGATCACTTGGTCCAATTCATTGCATGGTGCTTCTGCTGATTGGCATGCACATATTCTTGTACTGCAGCTGCACCACGATAACATATTTTAAGTAAAGCCTGATGCTACTCTGGCATGTTGTCCTGCCCTCTTCAGTTAACCACGGTTGAACTCTCAGTTTTATGTCAATGGTGTAGTGAGGGAATATGCCACGCAATGAGGTTACAGATTATGGGTTGAATACTGATAGCCCACAGTGTCATGAATGCCAATTTAGGGTTGCTTGATTTGTTTTAAAATGGGCCCATTTCGCATTCTGATAGTGCTGCACAACATGAACATGATTGTTAAAGCCCAAAAAGATTTTTCAGTAGTTCTGTTTTATTCCTTTTTTAATTTGGTTTGAAACTATGACCTGGGAGCTAAATATGACTTTTGCACTGTGGGTAACAGTTTATGTTAAAAGGAAAACAGACCAAACAAGCTTTTGTTTATACTTGAGGCCAGGCCTGGAAGTTAATTGCAAGTTGGTTCATGATCAAAAGGTTCTACAAATGCTTTATCACCATGGAAGATGACTCTGTTTAAACAGATAGCAAAAGTTGGATATTAGTGAGGTCAGTACCTGGGAATTGGTTCCAGCAAGTTGGGAAAATATTTTATGCTCAAGCAGACGGCAGATGTTAAATGGTTACTGGGAATTCATAGAGCTGATGGTTGGTCTGTCTGTCAGAGAGTGATCCGAATTTGAATTAGGTTTTGGACTGTTTCAGAAAAAACCTCCCATGAGAAAAGCTTGGAGGCTCAGAGAAGACAAAACTAAATTATAAGTATTATTGAGTAAACTGAAGAGGTGACTCTGATCAACATCTTTAGAAAATCAATCAAGAAACAATCATCTATGACTGTGGAACAATGCATCATGAAAAGCACTTAAGTAATGTGGCCAAGTTATTTTTTTTTATTTGTCAAAGAACATAGAACAGAGAACAATACAGCGCAGTACAGACCCTTCGGCCCCTGATGTAGCGCTGACCTGTGAAACCAATCTGAAGTCCATCTAACCTACACTATTCCATTATCATCCATGTATTTATCGAATGGCCATTTAAATGCCCTTAAAATTGGCGAGTCTACTACTGTTGCAGACAGGGCATTCCACGCCCTTACTACTCTTTGAGTGAAGAACCTACCTCTGACAACTGTCCTATATCTATCACCCCTCATTTTAAAGCTATGTCCCCTCCTGCTAGCCATCACCATTCGAGGAAAAAGGCTCTCACGGTCCACCCTATATAAACCTCTGATCATCTTGTACGCCTCTATTAGGTCACCTTTTAACCTTCTCTCTAACAAAAACAGCCTCAAGTCTCTCAGCCTTTCCTCATAAGACCTTCCCTCCATACCCAGCAACATCCTAGTAAGTCTCCGCTGCACCCTTTCTAAAGCTTCCACATCCTTCCTATAATGTGGCAACCAAAACTCTATGCAATACTCCAAGTGCAGCTGCAGCAGAGTTTTGTACAGCTACAACATGATCTCATGGCTCTGAAACTCAATCCCTGTACCAATCAAAGCTAACACACCTTATACCTTCTTAATAACCCTATCAACCTGGGTGTCAACTTTCAGGGATCTATGCACATGGACACTGAGATCTCTCTGCTCATCCACACTACCAAGAATCTTCCATTAGCGCAGTACTCTGTATTCCTGTTACTCATTCCAAATTGAATCACCTCACACTTTTCCAAATTAAACTCCATTTGCTACCTCTCAGCCCAGCTCTGCAGCTTATCTATGTTCCTCTGTAACCTGCAACATCCTTCCACACAGTCCACAACTCCACCGACTCTAGTGTCATCCGCAATTACTAACCGATAATCCTACGCCCTTATCTAGGTCACTTATAAAAATGACAAACAGCAGAGCCCCCAAAACAGATCCTTGTTGTACACCACTAGTAACTGAACTCCAGGATGAACCACCACCCAGCAACCACCACCCTCTGTCTTCTTTCAGCTAGCAATTTCTGATCCAAACTGCTGAATCACCCACAATCCCATGCCTCCATATTTTCTGCAATAGTTTACTGTGGGGAACCTTATCAACACTACTGAAATCCATATATACCACATCAACCACTTTACCCTCAACCACCTGTTTTGTCACTTCAATAAGCTTTGTGATGCACAGCCTACCCTTTACAAAACCATGCTGGCTATCCCTAATCAAATTATTCCTTTCTGGATGATTATAAATCTTATCTCTTATAATCCTTTCCAATGCTAAAGTAAACTTATCTGAATTGTGGTCACTATCACCAAAGTGCTCACATACCTCTAAATCTAACACCTGACCTGGTTCATTACCCAGTACCAAATCCAATGTGGCCTTGCCTCTTATTGGCTTATCTACATACTGTCGAGAGTGTGATGCTGGAAAAGCGCAGCAGGTCAGGCAGCATTCGAGGAGCAGGAGAATCGACTTCATCAGGAAGGGCTTCTGCCCAAAACGTCAATTCTCCTGCTCCTCAGATGCTGCCTGACCTGCTGTGTTTTTCCAGCATCACACTCTCAACTCTAATCTCTAGCATCTGCAGTCCTATCTACATACTGTGTCAGGAAACCTGCTGCATACATTGGGAATAAGCTGACCCATCTAAGGTATTCAAACTATAGCATTTTGAATCAATATTAGGGAAGTTAAAGTCCCCCTAACAACTATGCTGTTACTTTCACTCCTATCCAGAATCATCTTTGCAATCCTTTCCTGTATATCTCTGGAACTTTTTGGAGGCCTATAGAAAGCTCCCAACAGAGGGACCTCTCTTTTCCTGTTTCAAACCTCAGCCCATACTACCTCAGTAGACGAGTCCTCCTCAAACGTCCTTTCTACCACCATAATACTGTCCGTGAGTAACAATGCCACACCTCCCCCTGTTTTACCACCGTCCCTGTTCTTACTGAAACAGCTAAATCCCAGAACATGCAACAATCATTCCTGTCCCTGCTCTATCCATGTCTCTGAAATGCCCACAACATCGAAGACCAAGGTACCAACCCATTCTGCAAGTTCACCCACCTTATTCCAGATGCTCCTGGCATTGAAATAGACACCCTGCCTGCTGGTACACTCCTGCAACCTTGAAACCTTATTCATGACCTCACTACTCTCAACCCCCTGTACACTGGAGCTACAATTCAGGTTCCCATCCCCCCTCTGCTGAATTAATTTAAATCCGCCTGAAGAGCATTAGCAACCCCCACCCCCACCCCAAGATATTGGTACCTCTCTGGTTCAGGCGTAGACCATCCTGTTTGTAGAGGACCCACCTACCCCAGAATGAGCCCCAATTATCCAGGCATCCGAATCCCTCCCTCCTGCACCATCTCTGTAGCCACATGTTCAACTCCTCTCTCTCCCTTTTCCTCACCTCGCTAGCATGTGACACAGGTAACAAACCAGAGATAAAACACTGTTTGTTCTGGCATTAAGCTTTCATCCTAGCTCCCTGAATTTCTGCCTTACATCCCATCCCACTTCTTACCTATGCCATTGGTGCCTATGTGGACCATGACTTGAGGCTGCTCCCCCTTAGGGATCCTAAAAACACGATCTAAGACACTATGGACCCTGCACCTGGGAGGGAATACGCCAACCGTGAGCCTCTCTCGTTCCCACAGAACCTCCTATCTTTCCCCCTAACTATGAAGACCCCAATAACTAATGCTCTACTCCTCTCCCCACCTTCCCTTCTGTGCCAGAGACCTGTATTCCATGGCTTACTCCTGTTAAGTCGTCCTCCCCAACAGTATCGAAAGCAGTATACTTGTTATTGAGGGGAACGGCCACAGAGGATCCCTGCACTGTCTGCCTGTTCCCTTTCTGTCCCTGACTGTAACCCATCTACCTTCTTCCTGTACCTGAGGTGTGGCTACCTCCCTGTAACTCCTCTCAATTATCCCCTCAGCCTCCCGAATGATCCTTAGTTCATCCAGCTCCAGCTTCTTTTCCCTAATACCGATTCCAAGGAGCTGGAGTTTGGTGTACTTCCTGCAGTTTAAGTCAACAAGGACACTAGCGGTGACCATTGCCTCCCACATTCTACAGAAGGAGCATTCAACTGCTCCAACCTCCATTCCCATTGTTCTAAATTCCCAAAGGAATTACTGAAAAAAGCTAGTAACCTTATCAAATCGGCACACAGAACGTTTGTTTTTGGTTAGAGGAGGAGGATGGGTGGGAGACACTACCTGATTAGTGTTTCGGGTAAAGCAACCGCCCAAATATATAACCCTGGTTACTCAGCCATCCCGTGCCTTTAGTTCAGTGGTGAGATGGGGAAAGTGAGGAAATTGTATGTAAGAAATGTCAAATCAGCCATATCCTATTAAATGGCAGAGTAGGCTAAAGGGACCGAAGTTTTGATTGGATGGATAGAAAATGTTTCTATCGTTAGGATGGTTGGTAATAAAACCTAGAATTGTAAGCTAATTTCAATGTGGCATCCAAGAAACTATCATTGATTGTCGTAAATCTCCATCTAGTTCATTAATATCTTATCATTAATAAGAAATCTCCTATCCTTACCCTGTCTGGTCTACATTTGACTCTAGACCACAGCAGACTCAATCGGCTGAAGGGCTTGTTCTATGTTGTACGACTCTGACATTGGAGTCAACTCTTTCCTGCCCTCTGAAACAGCTTAGTAAGCCACACAGTTCAAAAACAATTAAAGATAGGCAATAAATGCTAACCTTAATTAACAGAGACCCACATGCACAGAAAAAATAGAAAAAAAACTGAGAACAAGAATGAAGTAAGAAATAATGGCCAAAAAGGCAGGGAAGATGAGAGTTTTTTTTTCTTGCACAGAGCTAGTGTGATCAGGAATGCATTGCCAGAAAGGTAATGAAAGCAGGTTCACTAGTGACTTTTAAAAGGAAATGTATCTCCACTTAAAAATGAAAGAAGTTTGCAGAACTCTGGGCAACAGCAGGATCACAAAATAATTGAATATTTACAGCAAACTTTGTTTTAACCGGCACCGAACGAACTGGCACTCTGAATAAACCAACAAAAATTATATACCTGAAATTCTGCAAGTTTACTATATTATTGTGATCTCTGT
Organism: Chiloscyllium plagiosum; assembly: GCF_004010195.1. Lineage (NCBI taxonomy): Eukaryota > Metazoa > Chordata > Chondrichthyes > Orectolobiformes > Hemiscylliidae > Chiloscyllium > Chiloscyllium plagiosum. The sequence goes on along the minus strand of NC_057718.1, from coordinate 74,217,034 downwards.
TGAGGGTGCGAGTGAGAAGGCTCTCTGTTGGTGAGTTTTATTTAAGACAAAGTTGAACTATATTTAAGTGATTTATTCTGTAAGTAAAGTTTTAAATATGTATACACCCTGCCTTTTGTTTATATTATTTAGTGTGTGATTTTGTACTGATTGTGTGGACCTTTTGAACAATCAGCATACTCCTGATTCCATAAGTGCCAGCTAATAAAGTCTGCTGCATTTTAATGAACTAACATAGGCTTGGTGAGCTGAATGTGTGGTAAAACCTTCAGACTATACAAGGCTAATAATAGATCTTAATTTTTGCTGCTTCTGTCTGCTAAACTGATTGCAATGTTTGCTTTCACTTCACAGGCACGCCTCCTTCTAATAATATCCCTGTTGGTGAATATCCTTACTGGGTAAAATCAGATGATGGCAGAAATGTCCCTGTGGTACAGGCCTATGCATATGGAAAATACCTTGGACATCTAAAAATTACATTCAATGATATGGGAATAGTGACCAAAGCTGAGGGAAATCCAATACTGTTAGACAGCAGTATTGCTCAAGGTAATGTGACAAGTGCACATTTCATTGGTAAATTATTCATTGCATCAAAATATTTGAGCTTCTGAAGCAACTTATCAAAGTCATGCGTTTTGAGTTATGACAAAGCATAATTGAAAGAATTCAATCAGACCTGATTTAAATGCTGAATCTTTTATGTTGAATGTTATTTGAGGAGGAGAAAGTGAGGACTGCAGATGCTGGAGATCAGAGCTGAAAATGTGTTGCTGGAAAAGCGCAGCAGGTCAGGCAGCATCCAAGGAACAGGAGAATCGATGTTTAGGGCATAAGCCCTTCTTCAGGAAGAAGGGCTTATGCCCGAAACGTCAATTCTCCTGTTATTTGAGAAGGGTTGACTTTGTCACCTGGGAAATTTCAATTTTCCTCGGTTTTACATCCAGTTATTATATTTAATAATGGTCCTCCTGGGATAAACCATGTAATTTTATTTTCTCTTCATATTTGAATTCTATTTCTTACAGTACTTACTTTACATTGGGGTATCAATTGTGGGATAGTTGTTGGCCAGATTAAGAAATCCCACCTATTTATAAAATAGTGCCAGGGACCTGACAGGATGGAGTCAATTCAGACAAAATTATTATTGCTTACTACAAAGTGGATAAGTTATAAGAATACCGCCTTCTACTCCAATGCAGAATGGTCTTTCTGAAGGAACAGACAGACTTCAGTTTTAGGAAGCTGCTTTGTTACTCAAAAATGCACTGCTAGCACAGGGAGCATGATAATTGATGGTGTAAATGAATGTAGACAGGTTGCATGGGGACATTGGGAAGTGTGAGTCTGTGATCAGCATTCCTTCTAATTTTCTACTCACCTCTGGAGGCCTTAAAGCCCATGCAGTTCTGGAAATCGCTGCCATGCAAGGTCAATCTTGAGATCGATGTGCCAACACCGATTGCTGTGTATAAAACACTGGAGCAGCTGCGTGGGTATACAGTCTAGACAAAACAGCTGGGAGGTGCTGAGAAAGGAATGCTCACCGTCACATCCCATCATGTTGAAAATCAAGAGTGTGCAATGGGATGAAAATGGCTGCGACCACAATTGAATTGAGCGGGATAAGTGATTCGACCTGTGAGGGAGGGATTGCACCACACACCATTTAGAGGGCTTTTAAAGTGGAAACAACATTGGTCATACACCCCTGAAAGGTCTAGCACAAAGACCAGTAGGAAACATACTTGCTGGTTACTCTGCACCATTGACCCTTTTCGAAGGTGGCACCTCCCTGCCACAGCTGCTGCTGGGCAACTCTTTGGCAACAACACCTGTGTGCACAGAGGGACCCAAACATTCCGGACATTCAAGAAGGTCATGTGGTGCCTGTAGCTTGTTCTTCTGGTTGTAGCTAAACACAAACATCAGTCCATCTTGATTGGCTGTGAGCTGCTGTGAAAATGTGTCAAGCACTTACAAAAAGAGACTCAAACAGATTCCTGAAAGTTACAATCAATGATATATATGTACGCATTTAGAAAAATAAGATAACCTTCTTCACCTGTGCCACCAATGCACCCTCAATAACTGTTTTTCTGTTTTTTCTCTCTCCCATTTATAGCTGGAGTCGGGGAGGGGAAAGAGTACTGCTGTGCTGTAGGCTCTGTGGTATTGGCAGGATGACCCTGCGGCCATTCATGTCTAGATGCACCAGATACACCAAGGGTCATCTTACCAGTGTGGTTCGTCATCCAGCTGGGTGCCTCCTGGCAGTGCCCTGACTCCTTGTGAGGAAAGGGAGCCTGGACTCTGGTCAAGGTTCCCAGTCCCCCTATTGCCATGCCTTTGGTCCTGGAGACCAATGGGTGCGGTGATAGAGTGCAGATAAATTCTGCTGTCCAGTAGATCACTGGGCCTGGCTCTCCATGGCAGTAGCCAACCTGTCCATGAAGGCAGCCAGACTGTCACTTGACTGGCTGCATTGATCTAGTTTCTGGGCAAGGATAGCCATCATCTCTCACATGCCACTGCCACTGCTTCTCTTCATAGAATGTAGAACAGTACAGGCCCTTCAGCCCTCGAAGTTATGCTGACTTTTTATCCAACTCTAAGAAATAACTAACCTATGTACCCTTCATTTTACTTTCATCCATGTGCCTATCCAAGAGTCACTTAAATGTATCTGACTACCACCATTGCTGGCAGTACATTCCATGCACCCACCACTCTCTGTGTAAAGAACCTACTTCTGACATCTCCCCAAAACCTTCCTCCAATCACCTTAAAATTATGCCCCCTTATGATAGCCATTTCCACCCTGGGAGAAAGTCCCTGGCAATCCATTCTATCTATGGCTCTCATCATCTTGTAAACCTCTATCAAGTCACCTCTCATCCTTCTTTGCTCCAATGAGAAAAACCTTAGCTCCATTCTTCATACGACATGCCCTCCAGTCCAGGTAGCATCCTGGTCAATCCTCTTTGCACTCTCTCTGAAGCTTCCTATAATGAGGCGACCAGAACTGGACACAATATTCCAAGTGTGCTCTAACCAGGGCTTTATAGAGCTGCAGCATAATCTCACGGCTCTTAAACTCAATTCCACTGCTAATGAAAACTAACACACCATAGGCCTTCTTAATAACCCTATCTACATAGGTGGAAACTTGGAGGGATCTACGGACATGAACCCCAACATCTTTCTGCTCTTCCACATTGCCAAGATTCCTGTCTTTAACCCTGTAATCTGCATTCAAATTTGACCTTACAAAATTAATCACTTCACACTTTTCCAGATTGAACTCCATCTGCCACTTATCAACTCAGTTCTGCATCCTGTTAATGTCCCGTTGCAACCTACAACAGCCCTCCACACTATCCACAACTCCACCAACCTTCAGTTCATTGGCAAACTTACTAGCCCACCCTTCCACTTCCACATCCAAGTCATTTATAAAAATCATAAGCGCAGCGGCCCCAGAACAGATCCCTGCAGAACACCACTGGTCACCAAGCTCCAGGTTGAATACTTTCCATCTACTATCACCCTCTGTCATCTATGGGCCAGCCTATTCTGTATCCAAACAGCCAAATTTCCCTGTATCCCATGCCTCCTTACTTTCTGAATGAGCCTACCATGGGGAACCTTATCAAATGCCTTGCTAAAATCTATAGACACCCATATCCACTGCTCTAATTTCATCAATGTGTTTTGTCACATTCTCAAAGAATTCAATAAGATTTGTGAGGCATGATCTGCCCATCTCAAAGCCATGCTGACTATCTCTAATCAAACTGTTGTTTTCCAAGTAATCATAGATCCTGTCACTCAAAATCCTCTCCAATAATTTGCCCACCACTGACATAAGACTGATTGGTCTATAATTTCCTGGGCAATCCTTATTCCCTTTCTTGAACAAGGGAATAACGTTTGCTACCCTCCAATCATCTGGTACTACTCCAGTGGACAGTGAGGATGCAAAGACCATCGCCAAATGTGCAGCAATCTCTTCCTTCGCTTCCAGTAGTAACCTTGGGTGTATCTCAGGGGACTTATCCTCATGTTTTTCAAAATTTCCAGCACATCCTCCTTCTTAATATTAACCTGTTCGTGCATATCAGCCTGTTTCATGCTGTCCTCACAAACAACAAGGCCAGTCTCACTAATGAATATTTAAGCAAATTATACATTAAGGACCTCGCATACCTCCTCCGATACAAGTTCCCACCAATATCCCTGAAGAGTTCTACCCACACTCTGGCTATCTCTTATTCCTCACGTAAAAGTGTAGAACACCTTGGGGTTTTCCTTAATCCTATCGCCATGGCTTTTTCATGCCCCCTTCTAAGTCCATTCTTCAGTTACTTCCAGGCTACCTTGTAACCCTTCACAACCCTGTCTGATCCATGCTTCCTCAACCTTAAGTAAGCTTCCTTCTTCCTCTTGACTAGATGTTCCACATCCCTTGTCACCAAAGGTTCCATGACCCTACCATCCCTTCATTGCCTCAGTGGGACAAAACTGACCAACACTGACAGCATGTGCTCCCTAAAGAACCTCCACATTCCTGTTGTGCATTTCCCTGAGAATATCTGTTCCCAATTTCTGCTCCACAGTTCCTGCCTATTAGCATTGTAATTCCCCCTCCATCAATTAAATACTTTCCCATACTGTCTGTTCCTCTCCCCCTCCATAGTAAACGTCAGGGAGTTGTGATCACTATCACCGAAATGCTCTCCCACAGAGAGATCTGACATCTGACCTTGTTCGTTGCCAAGCACCAAATCCAATGTGGCCATCTGTCTTGGTGGCCTATCTACACATTGAGCCCCTGTGCATTTGGATGAAACTCCTGACTGCTAAGACTGTAGAAAGCTATGGAACAGAGGGATTTAGGAGTTCTTGTCCGTGAATCTAAAAAAGCTAGTTTCCAAGTTCATCAAATAATTGGGAAGGCAAATGGACTGTTGGCCTTTATTCAAAGAAAAATAGAATATTAAGTAGAGAGTTTTTTCTAAAACTATACAAGGAACTAGTCAGACCACTCCTGGATTACTGTCAACAGTTTTCTGTCCCTTATAACAGCATAAGAGGGAGTTCAGAGAATGTTCATTAGGCAATCCCAGGCTTGCAGGGATTGTCTGAATGGGAGGTTGAATAAGTTGGCCCTGTACTCATTGGAGTTTAGAAGATAGAGTCAGAGTATCATGGAGTCAGAGTCCTACAGCATGTAGACAGGCCCTTCAGCCCGAACTGGTCCATGCTGACCAAAATGTCCATCCACACCAACCCCATTTCCCTGCATATCCTGCTAAACCTTTCCGAACCATGTATTTGTCCACATGCCTTTTAAAATGTTGTTAATGTATTCAACCACTTCTGCTGACAGTTCATTCCATATGCATAAAAAAAGTTACCCCTTAGGTTCTCTTTTATTTTTCCCCTCTCATCTTAAACTGATGCCTCTAGTCCTTGATTCTCCAACCCTGGGAAAAAGACTGAGTGCATTCACCCTATCCATGCCTTTCATGATCTTATATACTTCTATAACATCCCCCCTCAGTCTCCCCCACTCTAAAGAAAAAAGCCCTAGCTTGTCTAACCTCTCCTGATAACTCAGACCCTTAGTTCTGGCAACATCCTTGTAAATTTCTTCCACAATCTTTCCAGTTTAATAACATCCTTCCTATAGCAAGGTAACCAAAACTGAACGTAATACTCCAAATGGGGCCTCACCAATGTCCTGTACAACTGCAACATAACTTCCCAACTTCTATACTTAGTGTCCTGACTGATGAAGGCCAGTGTCTCAAGAGCCTTCTCCACTGCCCTGTCTGCCTGTGACTCCACTTTCAGAGAACCATGCACCTGAACTCCAAGGTCTCTCTGTTCCACTACACTCCTTAAGGCCCTACCCTTTACCATTTGGACCATTAAGGTCCAAAATGCAAGACCTCACAATTTTCTATATTAAGCTTCATTTGCCATTTCTGGGCCCACTTCCCCAGCTGATCAAGGTACTGCTGCAATTTCTAACAACCTTCCACACTGTCCATGATACCGCCTATTTTAATGTTATCTGCAAACTTACTAATCATGCCTTGTACATTCTCATCCAAATCATCAGTATAGATAACTAACAGTAATGAGCCCAGCCCAGACCCTTGATGCACTCCACTAGTCACAGGTCTCCAGTCCAACAAGCATCTTCCACTATTACCCTCTGCTTCCTGCTATCAAGCCAATTGTGTATCCAGTTTACCAGCTCCCCCTGGATTCCATGCAATCTAACCGTTCAAAGCAGCCTACCATGTGGAATCTTATCACAGGCCTTACTGAAATCCATATAGCCTCTGTGTACTGCCCTGCCCTCATCAATCAAAGAACTTTTTTCCCTGGGTACAACAGAGTGTTACAAGGGGACATAAATTTAAGGTGAAGGGTGGAAGATATGGGGGGATGTCAGGGGTAGGTTCTTTACTCAGTGAGTGGTGGGGGCATGGAATGCACTGCCTGTGGGAGTGGCAGAGTCAGAATCATTGACGACCTTTAAGCGGCAATTGGATAGGTACATGGATGGGTGCTTAAGCTCGGACAAATGTTCGGCACAACATCGTAGGCTGAAGGGCCTGTTCTGTGCTGTATTGTTCTAAGTTCTAACCAATTTATAAGGCATGATCTCCTACACACAGCCATGCTGACTACTCCTAATCAAACCTTGTCTTTCTAAATGCATGAAGAACTTGTCTTTCAGAATCTTCTGAAGTAACTTACCTACCACAGATATTAAGCTTACTCATCTAAAATTCCCTGGTCTTCCGCAACTTCTTCTTTCGCCTCTTGTAGTGTTCTTCGAAATATGTGGTCAAGACCAGGATAGTTATCCATCTTCATACATTCGAATATGTCTAACACCTCCTCTACTATGTTATGGATTGTTCCCAAGACATCACTACTAACTTCCCCAACTCCCAAGTATCAAGAAAATAACTTAGTCTGAGACTTGAGATTTGATTCAAGAAGCTTTATTTTTTGTGAATTCTCAAAGAAGCTACTACAGCCTTCACTGTCTCACAGCACTCTCTCAAGCAGAATATTCAGCCTACATTTATGCAATGAGACAAACAACTTTGATTTCATTCCACATCTCAGGAATGTTCAGTACAATAATTCAAAATAAAGATAAGCACAGAGCCGTTTTGTTCCCAATGTTGCTCAAGAACAGAGTAACTAACAAGGTTTACGTACACTCCCTATATTTCATCAAACTATAGTTACACAATCTCAGTCTTTATCTCTGGAAGTATTTTTCCACTATAGCTGCGAGCCTGAGAGCCAAGATACCTTATACTTTGGTCAAGTATCCCATCATGCAGCAGTATGCCAAGTTCTTACGACTACCACGTGAAGTCTTCATGTCTTTCTCCACAGTAAACACAGGAGAAATATTCATTGAGGACCTTGCCCTGCATGTATGCAGTTCCACGCACACATGTCTACATTGCTCATTGGCAGGTCCTATAATCTCTCTTGTTATTTTTCCTTTAATGTACTTAAAGAACACTCTTTCGATTTGACATAATCTTCTCAGCCAAGGCTATCTCATATCCTCTGTATACCTCCTGGGGTTCCCTTGATCTGTACCTGAGCCATGCCTTCTTTTTTCTGGTCAAAGTCTCAATATCGCTTGTCATCCAAGGTTCCCTATTCCTACCAACCTTGCCCTTCACCCTCACAGGAACATATAGACTTTGAACTGTAGCTATCTCACTTCTAAAAGACTCCCACTTGCCAGAGGTCTCTTTGCCTGCAAACAAACCAATCAACCCCTGCAAGCTCCTGTCTAATTCCAGCAAAATTTATCTTTGCCCGAATTTAGAACTTGAATCTGTGAACCAGTTTTGTCCCTCTCCATAACTATTATAAAACTAATAGAACTATAGCCACTGGTCCCAAAGTGCTCCCCCACTGTCACCTCCATCACCTGTCCTGCCCTATTTCCCAAGAGTAGAACAGGTCTTGCCCCTTCCCAAGTAGGAGCCTCTAAATACTGCTTTAGGAAACTTTCCTGAACACACTTAACAAACTTGACAGATTAGATGCTGAAATGTTGTTTTCCCTGTGGGAGAATCTGGAACCAGAAGGCATAATCTCACAAAAAAGAGTCGTCCTTTTAAAATAGATATGAGAAGAAATTTCTTGTTGGAGAGTGGTGAATCTGTGGAATTCTTTACTGTAAAAGGTTGTTAAGGCTGGGTCATTATGTATATTCAAGACTGAGAGATTTTTAGTTGGTAAGGGAATCAAGGCTTGTGTGGAAAAGTCAGAGAAGTGGAGTTGAAGATTTCAGATCAGTTGTGATCTGATTGAATGGTGGAGAAGACTTGATGAGCTGATTGATCTATTTCTGCTCCTACATCTTACAGTTTATTAGTGGCTACAGAGCCTGATGTCAGGTACCTCTTGACCCATCAGGCATCTTTGTATCCTGTTATGGGCTGTCTTCTCCTGCAATGAGAATAAGACAGTGAATAAGTGTGATTATTCGTGGGAGACATGGCTATGAGTGCTGGAACATGTGGGATAAAAGAGGCAGCATAGAGGACTTGCAGGGTTACTGTTGTGGGAGACTGGGTAAAAGCAGTGAGGGAAGATGTTATAGATAGTGCCTCAGAGGTGGCAGCGAGAAGAATATGACACTTATTCTGGCAGAGCTACTGACTTCTGTTCTGCACCACTGAGATGGCATTGACCTGGGCAGTAACCTCAAAGCTGACTGGCAAGGTGTGGCAACATGGCCTCCTCTGACAGTCCTCTAAGAAGAGGATGGCCCTCCTCTGCATCACCCTATCCATCAGCATCTCTAGGTCCCTTATGATGAGTCATGTTCCCATATTCCCCTTCTCTGCCACCTTGTGGATCCAGCCTTAAATGAGCTAGGCAACTTTGGAATGTCAGTGCTTGCCCAAATTCACTGCAGTGTTTTAAAGATAGCATGAGCACAGGAACTATTTTTCAGCAGTTATCTGCTGAGTGGCAAGTTGTTCTGTGAAAAGCAAGGAAAACAAATGTGAGAGATGCCTTGAGGAAGAGTTGACAATGGTGAGTTTGGTGGGATACAGCGAGAGAACTTGCTTGGCCTCGTGCTGACAAACCTTCCGAAAATCTCGACATTGGATTCAGCCACATGTTTTTTTTTAAAGTCAATAACGTACTTTGAAGCACAGTCACTGTTGTGATGTAAAAACATTGCTGTTTCTGGGAGTTTGCAGTCCGCATATTGGATTGCAATCTTTTAATTGACTACTGGGGAAAACTCCGTGCCTCTTCTTCAAAAATATTGTCATGCATTCTTTTACATTCATCTGTATAGATAAATGGGACGTTAGTTAAATACCTCACCCAAAAGACCAACAGTCCTCCAACAGTGCAGCATTCTCTCAGTACTGCACCAAGTGTCAGCCTTAACTTCTCTGTCAATATCCTGGAATTGAACCTTCTCAGAGGGTGAGTGCGGTACTCACTGACACATGTATGAGTGTTTCAGGACACAGTGATATCAGAAGAAACATGAAAGAAAAGCATCATCTGGCCTGGCCATAAAAGATTCTGTGGTACTTTGACAGCTCTGCAATTTTCTACATCTGATTTCTCATGCATCCCTGATTTTAATCACTCTATCATTGGTGGCTATGCTTTCAGATGCCTCCCGAAGTTCTGGAATTTCTTCTCCAAATAATTCCAACTTTTTCCATCTCTTGCTCCTCCTTTTAAAACACACCTTGAAGCAATGCTGTTTGACCCAAGCTTTTGGTTCAAATATTTCATTGTGATTTGATGTTTGATAATGCTTTGTGAAATCCCAGGACGTTTACCAATTAGAGGCATGATATAAATACAAATACCAGTTAATTTTTCAAACAGTAGGAAAAACTATTAAGGTATTATTTAATCCAATGAAAGGCATTAACCCTTTGTCTCCTGCCTTACATATAGATAAAGTGCTACTGGCTGATGTAAACAGCTGGAAAAAAGCACTTGCGAGCTTTGGAAAGGAATACATTGGGAAAACACTGGTTTATCTGAACGGAACAAGAGAAGAATGCAGGAATCGTGAGTGCAATATGGGGAATTTAATTTGTGAAGCCATGGTAAGAAACATTTGTGTGGAAACCTCTGTGCTATTTATTTCAAAAATTTGATCCCAGCACCAGGAAAACAGTGCTGAGATGCAACAGCTGACACGTAGAATACTCACTTCAGTTAGCCAGGCACAACTATCATCCTGTGGAAAATGCCATTTTAGCTTTGTGTGAGAGAAATATTCACAAAGGGACACAGTTAGTGTCTTTTTGTTTAGTATGTCTTTTTTCCCCTAATTTTCTTAATAGTCTTCTCAAATTAAATGAATAGCCATGGGCAGTTGGTCAAGACTTGCCAGTGGACTAGACAATGACTTAAACTTGGAGATTGGCAGCAGTTCGCTCTGGCCAGAGGAGACTCTGCACTTTTTGCCCAACTCTCACTCAGCTGGGCACAAGACATGCCCACTTGGAAAAGAAAGGAGTATACTCTTTAGCATTTGAGTCAATATTTCTTCCTTACTAGTATTACATAAAACAGATGATCCGATATTATCACATTACTGTGGGACTTCCTGTCTGAAAACATAGTTTCTTGAAAGAAGAAAGTGAGGACTGCAGGTGTTGGAGATCAGAGTCGAGAGTGTGGTACTGGAAAAGCACAGTAGGTCAGGCAGCATCCAAGGAGCAGGAGAATCAACGCTTTGGGCAAGAACCCTTTGTCAGGTTCTTTGAGGGGCCCTATTCTCTCCCTAGTTACCCTTTTGTCCTTAATGTATTTATACAAACCCTTTGGATACTCCTTAACCCTATTTGCCAAAGCTATCCCACGTCCCCTTTTTGCCCTCCTGATTTCTCTCTTAAGTATACTCATTCTGCCTTTAGACTGTTTTAGGGATTCACTCTATCTCTGCTGTCTATACCTGACATATGCTTCCTTCTTCTCCTTGAAGAAAGCCTCAATTTCTCCATCCAGCATTCCCTATACCTTACAGCCTTGCCTTTTATCCTAATAGGAACATACTCTCTCTGGATTCTGTTATCTCATTTCTGAAGGCTTCCCATATTCCAGCCGTCCCTTTACCTGCGAACATCCGCCTCCAATTAACTTTGGAAAGTTCCTGCCTAATACTGCCAAAATTGACCTTCCCCCAATTTGTTTCTTCAACTTTTAGATCTAGTCTATCCTTTTCCATCACTACGTTAAAAATAATTGAGTTATAGTCGCTGGCTCCAAAGTTCCCCCCACCCCCCCCAATATCTCAGTCACTTGCCCTGCCTTATTTCCAAAGAGCAGGTCAAATTTTGCATCTGTATTAAATACATCTACATACTGAATCAGAAAATTTTCTTATACGCACTTAACAAATTCCTCACCATCTAAACCCTTAAAACGATGGTAGTCCCAGTCTGTGGAAAGTTAAAATCTCCTACCATAACCACCTTGTTATTCTTACAGATGACTGAGATCTCCTTACAGATTTGTTTCTCAATATCCTGCTGACTATTGTTGGTGGTGGTGGAGGGGGGGTTCTATACCACAATCCCAATAAGATAATGATCTCTTTCTTATTTCTCAGTTCACCCAACTAACTTCTGTGGATGTACTTCCAGGAATATCCTCTCTAAATACAGCACTTATGTTATCCTTTGTCAAAACCGCCCCTCCCCCTCCTCTCTTGCCTCCATTTCTATTTTTCCTGTAGCATTTGTATCCTGGAACATTAAGCTGCCAGTCCTGCCCATTCCTGAACCATGTTTCCGTAATTGCTATGATATCCCAGTCCCATGTTCCTAACCATGCCCTGAGTTCATCTGCCTTCCGTTAGGCCTCTTGCATTGAAATAAATGCAGTTTAATTTATCAGTCCTACCTCGTTCTCTGCTTCATTCCTGTGTGCCCTGACTGTTTGACTTGCTCCTTTTCCCAACTATTCCAGTCTCAGCCTGATCTCTTGCCTCACTATCTTTCTAGGTCCCACCCACACCTCCACACCCGCCATCTTACTAGTTTAAATCCTCCTGAGTAGCTCCAGCAAATCTCCCTGGCAGTATATTAGTCCCTTTACAATTCTGGTGCAATCCATCCTTTTTGTGCAGGTCACGTCTACCTCAGAAGAGATTCCAATGATCCAAAAATATGAACCCTTCTTCCCTGCACCAGCTCCTCAGCCACACATTCATCTGCTCTAACCTCCTATTCCTACCCTCACTAGCTCGTAGCACGGGGAGTAATCCAGATGTTACTACCCTCAAGGACATCCTTTTTAAACTCCTGCCTAACCTTCTATATTCTCCCTTCAGAATCTCATCCTTTCACTTCCAATGTTGTTAGTTCCAATGTGGACAACAACCTCCTGCTGGTCCTTCTTCCCTTTGGGAATATTCTGCACTGTCTCTGAGATATCCTTGATCCCGGCACCTGGGAAGCAATACAGCATTCTGATTTCTCGCTGTCGGCCGCAGAAATGCTTATCTGTGCCTCTGGCTAGACAGTCCCCTATCGTAATCAATCACTTGGAACCTGACATACCCCTCATTATATTAGAGCCATTCTCAGTATCATAACCTTGGCTGTTTGTGCTACATTCCCCTGAGAGTTCATCACCCCGTACATTTTCCAAAACAGCATACTTGTTTGAGATGGGGATAGCTACAAGAGACGGCTGCATTACCTGCCTCCCTGTCCTGCTTTTCCTGGAGATAACCAATCTACCTGACTCTATCTGTGGTTTTTCTCCCTTCCTATAACTGCCATCCATCACACTCCCGAGCTCCTGTAAATTCCTCATTGCCTCTAACTGCCACTCCAATCAAGCCATGCGATCTGATAGGACTCGCAACCAAACACACTTCCTGTAGACAACATCATTAGTAACAAAGAAACTCTCCCTAAACTCCCACATCTGACAGGAAGAGCACATCACTCTATCATAGATCATCTTCGCACCTTGGAGAAGGTGAGGACTGCAGATGCTGGAAATCAGAGTCCAGGCTGTGGTGCTGGAAATGCACAGCAGGTCAGGCAGCATCCGCGGAGCAGGAGAATTGACATTTCAGGCAAGAGCCCTTCATCAGGAGTGAGGCTTGTGAGCTGAGAGGGTACAGAATTAAATGGGAGGGAGTGGGACTGGGGGGAAGGTAGCTGAGAATATGATAGGTAGATGGATGTGGGGGTGAAGGTGATAGGTCAGAGAGGAGGGTGGAGCGGATTGGTGTGAAGGAAGATGGACAGGTAGACAGGTCATAAGGGCAGTGCTGAGTTGGAAGGTTGGAACTGGGATAAGGTGGAGGGATGGAAAATGAGGGAACTGGTGAAATCCACATTGATCCCATGGAGTTGGAGGGTCCCAAGGTGGAAGATGAGGTGTTCTTCCTCCAAGCGTTGAGTGGTAAGGGAACAGGGATGGACCACACGGCATCAATATGGACCACTAGTTTCCTCATTTCCCTCCCCTCAGCTTAACCCAGTTTCAAACTTCCATTTCGTCCCAGTTGTCCATCTTCCTTCCCATCTATCCGCTCCACCCTCCTCTCTAACCTATCACCATTACCCTCACCTCCATCTACCTATGGCACTCTCAGCTACCTTCCCCGCAGCCTCAACCCCCTCCCATTTATCATTCCACCTCCGAGGCTCCCATCCTCATTCCTGATGAAGGACTCTTGCCCAAAACGTTGATTCTCCTGCTCTTCGGATGCTGCGTGACTTGCTGTTCCACCACCACACTCTTGACATAGTTCCTTAAAAGTGGAGTTGCAGGTAAACAGGGTGGTGAAGAAGACATTTGGCATCAGTGCGCTTAATGTAGGAGTTAAGACATTATGTTGCGCTGTAGAGTGCATTGGGTGAGGCCACTTTTAGACTGCTGAGTTCAATTCTGATTTCTATGCTTGAGGAAAGATGTTGTTACACTTGAAAGGGTGAAGAAAAGCCTTACATAGATGTTGCTGAAAATGTGTTGCTGGAAAAGCGCAGCAGGTCAGGCGGCATCCAAGGAACAGGAGAATCGACGTTTCGGGCATAAGCCCTTCTTCAGGAATGAGGAAAGTGTGCCCAGCAGGCTAAGATAAAAGGTAGGGAGGAGGGACTTGGGGGAAGGGTGTTGGAAATGCGATAGGTGGAAGGAGGTCAAGGTGAGGG